>NC_090654.1:156998140-157191695 GCF_040937935.1 Hyperolius riggenbachi
GGTGCCACACCAATATCCTCTAATGTTGTGAGCTTGATTAAAGATCTCCGCAAACCCTCCACTACATGCCACCGCTCCCCTGCACAGCTCTAGCTATACTAAGTAGAGATGGCCCGAATGGATCGAACGCAAACTTGTTAGAGCGAAAAACTTGACTTGCTCCTCTATACTACATCATTGGGCTAAACTTTGACCCTCTACATCACAGTCAGCAGACACATGGCAGCCAATCCATCTGCACTCCCTCCTTGACCCCCCCCCCCCTCCCTTATAAAAGGCAGCAGCATTGGCCATTTTCTCACTCTGTCTGCTGCTGATATTAGTAAGAGAAGGGAGAGACATTGGAGCGATAGGAAAAGCGATAGTTACGAGGTCTGTTGGCTTGCTCATTGTTGATATTTATTGCTTAAAGCACCACCAAAACAGCTGTTTTGAGAGCTAATGTTCTTGTGACGTGTTTTTTTTTTTTTTTTTGGCCCACTGACACTGCATATACAGGCTTGTCTGTCGCAGCTGGCCCTTGCTAATTGCTATACTGTGCCAGGCCCAGCACATTCAGTGCCTACCTTTTCACTGCACCTGTGTGACTGCTGCATATTGTATTATAATACCAGTCACCGCATACCTTTCACTGCATCTGTGTGACTGCACATTGCATTATACCACCAGAAGTCACTGCATACCTTTCACTCATCTGTGTGACACAACGCTGTTTTATATACCAGCAGTCAGTGCATACCTTTTCACTGCACCTGTGTGACTGCACATTGCATTATACCAGTCAGTGCATACCTTTCACTTGAATGGATTGCAGACTTGCCCTCGCTAACAGATTCTCGTTATAGGATTTCAAGTTTATTTGTATCATCATTATACAGCAGTCAGTGTATACCTTTCACTGCATCTGTGTGACTGCACATTGTATTATACCAGCAGTCAGTACCTTTCACTTGTGTGTGACTGCACATTGTATTATACCAGCAGTCAGTGTATACCTTTCACTGCATCTGTGTGACTGCACATTGTATTAGTCAAGTCAGTGCATACCTTTCATTTCATCCCCCCAATATGGACAAAAACAACAGGCAGAGGCAGACACCGAGCCAGAGGCAGGCCACCTGGCAGGTCTGTTTGAGGTTGTGTTGTTGTGATTTTGTGCGGCCCTTGACCAAAGTACATTGTTCAGAAGAAGGCACATGCCATCAACCCCTAATATTGTCAGGACGCAGTTGACTATTTAACACAGAACACCTCATCTTCCTTAGCTTCTGCACAAAGCATGACATATCTTCCTCCTCCTGCTCTGATTCTGGCACCCCACTTAAGACTCAGTTGGCAGCCATTACCAAAGTGCCATCATCCCAGGGCTCAACGGTGTGGACATTTTTTTGTTTGTCTGCCTCAGATGTTAGCAATGCCATCTGTACTCTCTGCCACCGAAAAATTGAGTCGTGGAAAGACCAAGACCCGCATAGGGACAACTGCCTTACGAAGGCACATGATGAAAAAGCACAAACTGCAATTGGATGACCAGCTGAGGAAACGCAGCATGCAAAAGCAAAGCCACACACCACAGTGGAAGATACCAGGCCACAATTATTTCTCAAAAAAGGTGATACCCAAACTGTACCGTGATGTTGAAAGGCCAGTGGTGTCATCTCTGGCACACAGCGTTGGGTCAAGGGTCCATCTGACCATGGATGCCTGGTCTGCAAAGCATGGTCAGGCCTGCCTGAAGACTAAGTCAGTCTCCACACCCAGCATTTCTGCCTGCACTCCATGTGACTCCCTGCCTCAAGACGAAGTCGGTCCCTACACAGCATCTCTGCCTGCCTTCTCCGCTACCACCAACAGGATCCAGGACTCCAGGTGGATTCCTAAATTAAGGCCACTGCTGGCAGCAGCAGCTAACAAAAATAATAATATTTTTTTCTGGTGAGTGTACACACCTGCCTAATTTTTCTGGCTGCACTGCGGCGGCTGCAACAACAATACAAAAGGCATGTATATGTGTCAATTCCCCTTCGCGATCGTTACCTTGCCACGGTGAAGGGGCTTGCATATCACAATGAAGCAATGACCTATATGAGTGTGTTGGGGGACACACCCAAGATAATAAGGTCATTGCTTTATTGTGGACAGACCAAATTCGATCAGCTGGACAGTCACTGCTGTTCTGTCATTGAGCTACCTCAGCCTGACCATATGGGCAGGGATGGTCGTAGTCAGCCAACTTCGCTACGCTTGAACTACGCGTAGTTTTACGCAATTACGCTTTGCCAAACTACGGCTTCGAAATCAAATATTCGCTTCGTATGCATTTCGTAGAATACGCGTTAAAATATGCAATTACGCGTACAGTATGCGGATGCTTATGCCTGTATGCAGAAAATTTTACGCATTAATTCCTCATTAGATGCTTATGCCGGGAACTCTTCTATGCGTACATTCCCCTTTCCAATGCGTAAATTTGTGTGCATACAATCGTACGCGGAAAAATAGACGCGAGTAATGCATACGTAGTTCACTACGCAATACACATGTTAACTACGCATAGTAAGCGTAAGCTACGTGTAGCGGTACTTCTCTACGTGCAAATTCATAAGCGTAGTTCTGCAACTTCACCTACGAACTACAATGCGCAGATGCAAACTACGATGCGTAAATTCGCACTGGCGTAGTTTCTGCTCATCCCTGCATACGGGCTGGAGAACTGCCATTGCCTGCACGCGCGCCATGGTGCGCACCAGTCTAGCACGGCCATCACTGCACAAACAGCTGTTTGCGGTGTGTTACACAGTGAGTTTGGTCTGTCAGTGTGAAGCAGTACACTAAGGGCTTGATTCACTAACCGGCGCTAAGCCAGTTAGTGTGCCTTATCTGAAGTTAGTGTGCCTTATCTGAGTTAGTGTGCCTTATCTGAGGTTAGTGTGCCTTATCTGAGGTTAGTGAGCCTTATCTGAGTTATTGTGTCTTATCTGAGTTAGTGTGCCTTATCTGAGTTAGTGTGCCTTGTCTGAGGTTAGTGTGCCTAGCCAAATCCTTTCTCCTTGATAAAGCGAGGTGACTCTCGCGGAACTAGTGGGATCTTGTCCTCTGAGGGGATTCCTTGTTCCCTGCTGTGCTGCTGAGATTGACTTCTCCATTTCTGGGCTAAGTATCTCCTATTTTTTACACTACTCCACTTTATGCTCGTTTTCCTATGGGCTGCTCCTTTGCCTTAATTTTTTACTAGGCATCTTATCACTAGTAATACTGTATACTTGGATAGCAATTGTGCACTTTATTTCATAATCTTATATATGCGATATTTATTCTTGTGGGTTTTTTTTTTTTTTTTTTTTTTTTTTTGCACAGGTGTTCTCCCCCTGTTGGGCTCAATATTGAGCCTACTGTGGGGTTTTATATCTGACAGCAGCATTGTGTCATTATACAATATATTGCATTTAGAGTGATTGTTTCATATGCAGTAGGGATCATGTTGGAATATTTGCTTGGTTTTTTAAAATGGTTTTATTCTTAATTGAATCATCAGTACTGTGATTATTAATATACCCAATGTTGAATAAAGATTTTTGTTTAACTTTTTCAAATTTTGCTGTGGGAGGTGCTATTTTTTAAGGGCTTTCTTCCTCTACCATATAAAACCTCAGATAAGGCACACTAACCTCAGATAAGGCACACTAACTCAGATAAGGCACACTAACCTCAGATAAGGCACACTAACCTCAGATAAGGTTAGCGCTGTAGTTTGTACCCACTAAGTGATAAGGCACACTAACCAGCTTAGTGCCGGTTAGTGAATCAAGGCCTAATTACACTACCTGAGCACACTAGGAGCAGCAGGAATGCCGCAGAAAGGGCTGGGGAGTCGGGATGCCGCTCATCCACCTGACGTTGGGCAGACCTCGCTGTTACCCTATTTGTGATGTTCAGTCATACAAGTGTAGATTACGTGAGTGTGCAGTCTATGCGCGGGCACTTTGCTAAATTTTAACAGAATTACACTATTATGTTTTTATATTGTTTTATATAGAGTGAAGTTTTATACATTAAAGAAAAGGTGAAGAACAGCATCAAGTGTCTTTGGAGATTGAATTGAGCTTTAGATCCACCTGATGTTTGAGGTGGCTACTATTTGGTGAGTGCAACCAAAGAAAGAGCGTGTGGTCACGTGCGCAGCACTATTCACTAAGACACGGGTGTTGTGTGGACTTGGCATAACAGAGTTACGCTATGTAAAGTTTTTTTATCTGTAGGTAGCGGAGAGCGCAGTCCAGCAATCTTGCAATAATTGCACTACCTGATTGATGTATACACACGCAAGATGTTTTCAAGCACTTTATGCCTCCAATTTAGCAATGCAATGTGATTTTTGCCCTTAAAACCCTGCTCTGCGTCAAATCCGTAATTTTCCCCGGGACTTTTGGCATGTATCCCACTCCGCCATGCCCCCATCCAGGTGTTAGACCCCTTGAAGCTTCTTTTCCATAACTTTTTGTGGCCAGAAACAGTGTTTGTATTTTTCAAAGTTCGCCTGCTCATTGAAGTCTTTTGCGGTTCGCGAAGTTCCCCGGTTCGCAAATTTTTGCGGAAGTTCGCGTTCGAGGTTCGCGAACCTAAAATTGGAGTTTCGAGCCATCTCTAATACTAAGTATAGCTAGAGTCTAAGCATCTTTAAATTTGGCTCAAATGCTCCCCATTAGTCTATTATAGGTGGTCACAATCACATACTGTAGGTAATTGGCACAATCTACCATTTAGTTTCATGTTGGGCCTGATTTACTAATGGTGCTTATACATACAATTTTGATGGGCCACCTATTATAGGTGGTCACAATCACATACTGTAGGTAATTGGCACAATCTACCATTTAGTTTCATGTTGGGCCTGATTTACTAATGGTGCTTATACATAAAATTTTGATGGGCCAATGATAGACCAAATTTACCACTCCCATGTAAGAAAGCTTACCTAAAGAAGCTGTGCATAGTATTCAAAATCTGTTGGGCCACATACTGCATGGAAGTGGTCAATTTGGCCAGTCATTGGCCAATCAAAACTAAGTGTGTGTACACACCCTAATGTTCTCCAGAGCTGAAGAACACATAAGATCATAACAAATTATTCAAAACTTGAATTCTTTGCTGTCAGGTGACAATCCTCAACTTGGTCATATTTCACAATAGCATAAGTTGCTGGAATATTACTGAATTAGCAGTTTAGCTGTAGTATTTAAGGACATTAACCAATGATTTAAAACAAATTTGCTGTCCTGGAATTCTTATAAACACAATTGCAACTTTGGGTGTTGTATGAAACTGCCGTTGCAGAAACACTACTGCTTTTTCAGAAACTCTCATTATTTTACTCTATTGCTCAAGCAAAGACGTACATTTTTTTCATCTAATAGTATACAATTTTTAATAATGCCAAGCAAGGTTTTCTTTTATATTTTCGCTGCTTTTAATTTAGAGAGCCTTAATGTATTAGTCCCATTGTAAGCCACTTTTACTGTACAACCGGGCAATAATAAGCTTTGAGTCCGCCAGGAGAAAAGCGCAATATAAATGTTCTGTGTTTGTTTAATTTGATCGCATAGATTGTATATGTCGCGCTACCCTGATGTCTATATATGTTATCCAAGCTTTCGCTGACTTTTGTAAATTTTAATGTTATTATACACTCTAAGAGAGAAACCAATGCAATACAAACATGCCAATTTATAGTAATATATAGATTCAGTACTAAACTTTTTTAGTATGACGATGCATTGAAGCAATGGAATAAAGCCTTAATGCAGACCATAGCTCTAGTGATGTATAATTATTTTTATTTATATATTGTTTATTTTACTCTGTCTCTATTGGGCATTAAGTACAATCTGTTCATTATAAAGACTACATTAACTCCTCAGAACAGAGAGTTCTGCAGCATGGTACATATATATGTTTTTTAATCTGCAATTGCTACTTAAAGATCATTAAAATGACCCCATCCATTTTACCCATCATCTTATTTACTCGTCTGGTAAAATATAATCCTTCACCAGACCAGAGATCCAAAGAGATGGAAAATTTAAGCCATTCCAGCTCCTGCAAGGGACTTACTGCTAGCAGCTGTGTTACTTTATAAAAGCCTGAAGTCACCACATTCAGTCTACCACCATCAATCAAGCATTTTGACACTTCCTCCAAACCGTGTCCAAAAGACAAACGGGGAAAATGTACTTAAAAGGGACAACAGATTGCTAAAAGCAGATGGAATTAAGTTCATTTGTTTATATGGATGTACAAATACATTCAGAACAAAAAGCTTCCTCTGTGAGCAATATGGCACCCAATTCTCATTTACAGCTTGGCTCAAACACCTGACACAGTTAATAAATATTCACTATAATTACAGTCCATTTAAAAAGTAGAAATGCTTTTGGTGGAGGATACATTATTGAAGCGAGTGAAAGAGAAAGGTCTTCCCAGGACAGGACTGCCTCTCACCATTTGAGTTCTGAGCTCCTTTGAGAGCTTTTGCACATGTTTCTCATCTCCAAGTTTAGTTCATCCATATCAAATAATAATTTGTTCTTTAAAGTTGTTATAGTGCAAGTCTTTTACAGGAGTGCTTGTATATGTAAAAGGTGCTAAATTGTGCTTACTTTCTTTCAGAGAGCTATTCTGGGTCAGTTTAATTTTGTTTTTGTTACTACAACAGGGTGTAGAATGTCAGGACTAATTACTTATTAAAAAGACATATGAATGGAAGACTATGTAACATATCGCTTTCTTTTTTTTTTTATTATATTCAACAGCACTTTGGTTTCCTCCTATGGTCTAAAACTTTGTGGGTAGGTTAGTGAGCTTCTACACACACTGATCCCAGTTTATGTATCAGAACATACTAATAATAATAATTATCATACATTATCTAATCTTGGGGGTTTGTCCTAACCATAACAGTGTATAGCAGCATCTAACCACAGCTCCACTGTGCACCCAAGGAATTCTCTGCCATCCTCAGGTTCTGAGTCAGCTATTGTCGAAAGACAATACCCCCACCACGTCGACAAGCAGTGGAACGCTCTAACTTCTGTTGGGAGGCTTCAATCCAGCGTGGCAGCCCGATACATGAAATATGCCAAACTGAACAGCATGTAAGAGGTTATTCCACTTGCTGAAATATTCATCTGAGCTCTCCAACAGCACAAATACAATATCAATGCAGCAATCCCCATAAACACTTCTAGCCAATCCTCAGCAATACATAGTAATAATCCGAATATTTATATAGCGCTTTTCTCCTGTCGGACTCAAAGCGCTCAAGAGCTGCAGCCACTGGGACGCGCTCAGGAGGCCACCCTGCAGTGTTAGGGAGTCTTGCCTTGAACTCCTTACTGAATAGGTACTTGACCTAGCCAGGATTGAACTCTGGTCTCCCATGTCAAAGGCGATGTTCTTAACCAGTACTCTATTCAGCCACTGCCAGTAAATTGGGCCAGCAGCAATTCAGACTGATCACTTTCAAAAATCAAGATCCTGGCTTCTGGTCATGGACTATGCCACAAACCATGCACCATCCCATATCCCCACTGGACTTTATCAGACATAGTACAGCCTAAAGAAAACAGTAACCAGACATCTTTCAATTATGTCTAGCTTCCAATAATCTCTCTTCTCCGCATCTTTATTTAGTGAAGCATATAAACTCCACTAATAAATGAGGGTTCTCTTTGACAACGACAGTGGTATCTGAAGTCATCCACTACAAAAAGTGATAACTGCAGCCACAAACAGACATAGACGTAAGTTTAGGAATGTTTCTTTCTTAGGAAGCCAATGATGTTGCAACACTCCCACATTCTTTCACAATTTCTCTTTTGGAGCTCCCATACTGAAACAGCAACCTGGAAGTGACACGTATGGACTACCACACTGCTACAGAGCTAAAATCGGAAGCAGATCAGTAATTAAGGCCCAGGCTTTTACCAGAGTTGCTAGGCTGCAGAAACCACAGTGCCCAGATGCGGTATGGACGAGCTCAGCTCGTCCATTACCGCCAGAGGGTGCCGCTCAGGCCCTGCTGGGCCGATTTTAATGAAATAAAGTGCAGCACACGCAGCCGGCACTTTGCCAGCCGCGTGTGCTGCCTGATCGCCGCCGCTCTGCTGCGATCCGCCGCGAGCAGCGGCGAAAGAGGGTCCCCCCAGCCGCCTAAGCCCTGCGCAGCCGGAACAAATAGTTCCGGCCAGCGCTAAGGGCTGGATCGGAGGCGGCTGACGTCAGGACGTCGGCTGACGTCCATGACGTCACTCCGCTCGTCGCCATGGCGACGAAGTAAGCAAAACACGGAAGGCCGCTCATTGCGGCCTTCCGTGTTACTTTTGGCCGCCGGAGGCGATCAGAAGAACGCCTCCGCAGCGCCCTCTGGTGGGCTTTCATGCAGCCAACTTTCAGTTGGCTGCATGAAATAGTTTTTTTTTAATTTAAAAGAAACCCTCCCGCAGCCACCCTGGCGATCTTAATAGAACGCCAGGGTGGTTAACTTCCTGTAATACATGACAGTGGCATAAACTTCACTGTGGCATTCTAAAAACTTGTATACTTGTGAATTTCTACAGAATCCTCTACATCTTAGTAAACGTATCATATCCAGTGGATTAGAAATAACATAACTACTCCCCTACACATAGATTTTACTAGATGTGCTTATATTTAAAATCCACACTAAAGCCTCAGACTCTTGAGCACATATGCATGGTGCCACTATTCAGATGTACAGGTGAGCCCCACAGCAATGGCACCAAATGTAGCATCTGATCTTGCTAATGTAACACCTCACCTTTTCCGAAAATGGTAATTTTTTAGAATTATTTCTTCCAAACTTTGGAAAGCTAAAGAACTGCCCCCTGTGGCTCAAAACTGTTTTTTTTTTTAAATAAACCATTCCTCTGGTACTAAATCAACCACAAGCAGGTCAGATCCCAAAGATGATTCTTCCAATTCCTCATAACCCCCTTAGATAGTAGTTTCTCACTCAAAGATATTTCTGGTATGCTGTTGGATCTCAAAAATAAATTCCAGTCTGAAATCAGATTTGCTGTTAACACTTTGGCCTCAATTCACTAAGATCATGCTGGAGATAATAAGGCAAGAGATATTACTCCACACAGTGAGGGAGTTATCTTATCTCTTCATTCCTTAAAGGAATACTGTAGGGGGGTCGGGGGAAAATGAGCTGAACTTACCCAGGGCTTCTAATTGGCCCCCACAGACATCCTGTGTTGGCGCAGCCACTCCCCAATGCTCCGGCCCCGTCTCCGGTTCACTTCTGGAATTTCTGACTTTAAAGTCAGAAAACCACTGCGCCTGCGTTGCCGTGTCCTCGCTCCCACTGATGTCACCAGGAGTGTACTGCGCAGACACAGACCATACTGGGCCTGCGCTGTGTGCTCTTGATGACATCAGCGGGATCGAGGACACGGCAATGCAGGCGCAGTGGTTTTCTGACTTTAAAGTCAGAAATTCCAGAAGTGAACCGGAGGCGAGGCCGGGGCATCAGTGAGTGGCTGCGCGGGCACAGGATGTCTGCAGGGGACCATTAGAAGCCCCGGGTAAGTTCAGCTCATTTTCCCCCGACCCCCCCTACAGTATCCCTTTAAGTTACCTCCTCTGTAGTTAATTGACCTCCTCTGTAGTTATTTTCACACGCAGTTAATTAAAGTGGACCCAAATTAAAAATACAAGATTTCAGAAATAAAATCTATTTTCTAAATTATAATAATAAATAGCAGCCTTTTTTCAGCTGCATGATGATAAATATAAAATATTTTACATTTATTGGAGGAACCCCTCCCTTCCTTTCAAATTGCCGGGATTTTTCCGGCAAACTGGTGGAGTAGATGGTGGCCGGCAATGGAGGAATTGCTAATGGCTGCCCCCAGTATAACCCTAGCTATGAAAACAGAAGGGTGAAAAGCATGCACTGAAATGATCATAGGTTTGAAGGAGTGTTTATTTATTTTTGTAAGTGTCAGAGGGGTGCTACTAAATATTTTTAATAAAAAAAAATGTTTAGTTTGGGTCCGCTTTAACAGCCTGTCTTTAACTCTGGAGTTATTTTAAGGATTGGAGAGTTAACTTAAAGACAGAAGAGTTAACTTTAGGTTTGCCTGAGGTAAAATGTTTCCTGAATACTACATGCCTTATCACCATGGTAACAACTCTAGAAATGTTATTAAAGACAGGAGAGAAGCTTAGTGAATTGAGGCCTTTATCAGTCCAAATTGGTAAGTAAACCAATATTTTAGAGAAAACTGTGGATGACATAGCAGGAACAATTACCATTGAAGAAGACAAAATGTTAAAACTGTCTGACCATCTATATTTAGAAGAAAACGCGATGACTTAAGGTTGCCACAAGCAACCAATATGTGTATCCAGAGAGCACAACCATGCAATTAGTCAATGTAATTGTCATGATCACTTCTGCAGCATGTACTGCTGGCTGCAGAGGTATTGCAGCCAAACAGTTCTGGTTCCTGTGCATGCAATTGCTGGCATAGTTCTGCATGCATTGCTTGTGATAGTCTGTCAGCTAGGGAATGGTAATCAAGCCAGCCTGCTTGTGACTGATTACCATTCACCTGTGTGGAGATTTGCATCTCTGCTCTCATTGGATGACTTCAGTATAATGGTTTGCTTCCTGCAAGCGTGCTCCGCCCATCATAGTTTTCAGCTTCAGCTCGGTCTAAGCTGTGACTGGGTCCTTTGATACTGTGAAATATAGCCCTTGTCTTGTTCTGTCCTAGTTCAGTTATCCTGTGGAGCTATGTTATATATTTCCCACAGGGACATACATACTCCTTCTAGTATAGAGATGTTGTATTACCTAGCTTTGTTCGCTGTATTGTTCCTGATGTTAGACAGTATTCCTTGCTTATGTTATATATCGGTTCATCGCCAATATATACATATTCTAGTCTGCGTTTGTTATTTTCCTTGTATTCGTGCTATGGTGATACATCAGTACCACTGATATATATGTACTTGAAATGTTGGTATTCTGTGTTCAGCTAGTCAGTTTTTAGCACGTTTTGGTAGATTGCGCTTAGCGTGATCACCCGTGCTTAGCTAGCCTAGTCCTGTCCTTGCGAGGTAGCTATTGCTGCGGTTGCTATTGGTTACCTCACTCTTGTCTTGTTGAATGCTTGCTGTCACTAAGATAGTGATTAGATTAGCAAACATTCATTCTGTCAGCCTCTGCCCTCCTAGTCCTGTCCTTGCGAGGTAGCCATTGCTGCGGTTGCTATTGGCTACCTCACTCCAGTCTGTCCTGTATCTGTCTTTATGTTTGTTATTGCAGGAGCAGCGCAACATTGCACTGCGCTGCCATTGAGTATTATCGGAAGCCCAGAGCTGCAGTCGCTCTGGGCAGCCTGTGTAGCCTCTTCCATTATCTAGCTCTTAGCTTTATTGTGCTGGGTGGTCAGACAGTATGCCCCCCCAGCATTACAGTAATATAACAATATAAACGTGAGTATCTAGAGGCAACAAACCAAAGGTCAAACTATAGAGAAAAAGATCTTACAATGCAAAATTTACAATCGATAATTGTCATAATTGTATTAAATATGTCACAAATCAAACACTTAAACTAGTTTCTACACTGCCACCATTGAGTCTGTCCTCTGCTCCTCCATCATTGTCTGGTACTCTGGGGCAAATGCAAAGGACAGGCATAAACTGCAGAAGGTAATCAGTATTGCTGAGAGGATCATCGGGTCACCCCTGCCCCCTCTGGACGTCCTCCACACATCTAGAATGATGTCCAGGGCCAACAGGATTACCCAAGACCCTTCCCACCCCGGTAGGCGCTTCTTCAACCTCCTGCCCTTAGGTCGCCGCTATAGGACCATTCGCACCAAAACCACCAGGCGTAGAAACACCTTCTTCCCCCAAGCGGTCCTCCTGCTCAACTCGAGGCACTCTACCAAATGACATTCCGTAATCCCCCTTAGATGCCCCAATGGACAAGAGTCTGTAAGTAGGCTGTCCCCTGCTGGCAGCATTGCACTGTATGCTACATATCATATTTGCTTTGCACAATGGACTTGCCTAATTGTACTATGTGTTGTTGCTATCATTAGTCACGTTGTTGTTATTGTTGCTCTGTAGCTATTACTCTGTACCATGTTGATGTGATTAATTTGCACTACCTGTACTTTGCTTTAAACAGCCATGCGTCCACAAATAATTCCGGGTGCGGCGTTTGCCGCATTTGGCGAATAAAGTTGATTCTGATTCTGATTCTGATTCTGACATACAAAGTTTCCACACAGGGAAACTATGAGACAAGGGAAGGAGACAAGACAAATTAAAAACCTACAGTGGGGACTGGTGGCTGCATAATAAATGCATAGTGATGGTCAAGTAGATGCAAATAACTTCAAATTGATGCAAATTTATGCACATTTTTATGCAAATTTATGCAGCTTGAAAATGAACCAATCAAATCCTGCTGAGGTCAAATTCGATTAGTTCATTTTTAAGCTGCATAAATTTGCATAAAAATTAGTATACATTTGCATCAACCTGAAGTTGCAATTATTATTTGCAATTACTTGACCATCACTATAAATGCGGTTGGAGCAGAAATAGAGAAAAGGGGGCTGTACATCAATACATATGGGGAATATCCAATCACATAGTACAGGCACGAAAATAAATAGTGACGTGAATATCTCTAGAACAACTCACAAGAAATACAAATATGCAAATACAAGGTGCAGATCTACACTCATCTATAGTATTATTAGGAACACCATACTAATACGGTGTTTGACCCCCTTTTGCCTTCAGAACTGCCTTAATTCTACGTGGTATTGATTAAACAAGGTGCTGAAAGCATTCTTTAGAAATGTTGGCCCATATTGATAGGATAGCATCTTGCAGTTGATGGAGATTTGTGGAATACACAGCCAGGGCACGAAGCTCCCGTTCCATCACATCCCAAAGATGCTCTATTGTGGTGAGATCTGGAGACTTTGGGGGCCATTTTAGTACAGTGAACTCATTGTCATGTTCAAGAAACCAATTTAAATGACATGGTGCATTATCCTGCTGGAAGTAGATATCAGAGGATGGGTACATGGTGGTCATGAAGGGATGGACATGGTCAGGAACAATGCTAAGGTTGCCTGTGGCATTTAAACTATTCACAATTGGCACTAAGGGGCCTAAAGTGTGCCAAGAAAACATCCCCACACCATTACACCACCAACACCAGCCTGCACAGTGGTAACAAGGCATTATGGATCCATATTCTCATTCTGTTTATGCCAAATTCTGATGCTCGCCAGGAACTCGTGATCACGGATAAACCGTGATCATGAGCATTCCGAATTCAGATCCGAATCGTGATTGCATTTCAATCACTAATTCGGACCTGAATGCCTCCGAAGTCTGGTCCAAATCCGGGCATGATCACTGGTGATCGCAGCGTGATTACCCGTTATTAACAGCCAAAACATGCCAACTTTAAGGGTTAATAGCAAAGCCCCCTTAATTACCAGAAACACCAAAGTAGTAGGTTATGTTAAGAAGAAAAGTGGGAGCAAGGGGAACATTTTTTTTTTCAAAAAGACCTTATGCTTTTTGAGAAAATCGATTTTAAAAGTTCAAAGAAAAAAATTGATACATTTAAATGCCGGTCAATGACAGATCGTGGGAAATAATTCCTGCCGACTTTAGCAGTTAATAGCAAAGGTCCCTTATATCCTAGCAACACCAAATTTGCAGGATATATTAAAAAGATAGTGGGAAACAATATTTTCAAAAAAATGTAAAAATGTTTATTTTGGGAGAATGTTCTGCATGTGGGAAATCTGAAAAAAAATGCTGTTGGGTCCCCCTTCCCGAGTCTCTGTAACCCCTTGTCCCCCATGCAGGCTGAGATAGCCAGAATGCGGAGCCCCGGCCGACTGGGGCTTTGCACCCTAAGCTATACCAACCCGCATGGTCCATGGTATGGGGGGGGGCTCCGGGGGAGAGGGTCGGCCAAGCCTTCCCCTCTCCCCCCAGACCCTTGTCCAATCCATGGACAAGGGGCTCTTCCCCACCTCCGGTGCCCCAGGAGGAGGTGGGGGTGACGACTCCCTGGGGAATTCATGGTGGCATCTGGGAGTCCCCTTTAAGAAGGGGACCCTAGATGCCCACCCCCCTCCCAGGAGAAATGAGTATAGGGGTACAAAGTACACCTTACCCATTTCCACAAAGGGTTACATGAAATCAAAACACAACCAGGAAAAAAGCCCTTTAATGTTCTTAATTAACCAGAAATACTTACCTGTACATTAAAAAATATGCCTTCTTCCACCAGCCCTGAGCCCCCTTAAACTCCCTACAAAGCCTGAAAATTTGGGTCTGCTCAGCTGTACCGTTCGGCAGAAACCTGCACTTTTGTACTCTCAAAACCTAGGCCCCAATGAAAGCCTATGGGGAATTGTAGCACGTTTGCACCCCCATAACTCTGGTTTGCAGAGATGTAGGGAACCCAAAATTGGAGTGCAAGTACAACAATATGCCTTCTACCTGCATGCGACATGTCGTGAGATTCAGACTTTGCTAACGGCCATGGCTGTGATTTATGTTCGCCAGAATTGTCACCAGTACCATTGCAAAAATAAACAGGTTTTTGTGACCCTAGGCTATGATCTCTTTGGGTTAGGGGCCCGAAACTCACCATTCCCGATCCCCCCTAAGAGTCCCTACAGTGCTAGAAAATTTGTCACTGATGAGCCATCGTCCTTTGAAAAAATTTGAGATTTTTGAAAGTGAAATAGGAAGCCCAATGAAAGCCTATGGGGGATTTCAGCACTTTTGCACCCCCATAACTCTGATTAATTATCACCGACCGACTTTAGCAGTTAATAACAAAGGCCCCTTACATCCTAAAAAAAAAAAATAAAAAAAAATATTTTGGGGGAATGTTCTGCGTGTGGGAAATCTGAAAAAAAAAAATGGCATGGGGTCCCCCTTCCCGAGCCTCTGTAACCCCTTGTCCCCCATGCAAGCTGGGATAGCCAGAATGCTAAGCCCCGGCCAACTGGGGCTTCGCACCCTGAGCTATACCAGCCCACATGGTCCATGGTATGGGGGGACTCCGGGGGAGAGAGGTGGCTAAGCCTTCCCTTGGCCAGGAAAAAAGCCCTTTAATGTTCTTAATTAACCAGAAATACTTACCTGTACCTTTAAAAAAAATTTCCCACGCCAATATCCTCAGGAAATGATCCCTCGAATACAGCATCCTCTAATCTTGCGATCTTCAATTAAGTAGATTGAAGATCTCCCACGGCTATCAGCTATACTAATTATAGCTTAGAATGCGTCCTGCGGACGCATAACGCCGGCTCCCGCTGTCCTCCCCGCCTCCTCGCCTGTCACCCTTCACCTAGCCTGTCACCTGGTGCACCCATGGGTGCTGCTAGGTGAGGAGTGACAGGTGCAGGCAGGTGGAGAGGGCGAGCCGGCAGCTATGCATCTGGCCAGGACGCATTCTAAGCTATACTAACCGGTTTGTGAATGATCCGGTTCTTTTTGTGTTGTCGGCTGATATTGCTGCAGAGTTTGCTGAGGACATTTGGGATGATTTGTCTGACTGAGATAAAGCTGTTAAAAGTAAGTTCCTTCTTATGTTCACACTAATCTTTGCTTTTCTTACATCATTGCGTTATTTCAGTATGTTACCTCTGTAACATTGTAATATTGCTCGAATGTATGGTGTGCTTTATAGGAATAAAAGACAAAATAATGCAATTGCTAAATTATATAATTGATTAAATCAAATAATGGATACTTCTCCAACAACAGCACAGCAATATAATAGTAAGCAAAAACACACAAGATAAAGTTAGTAATATTTACAATGATTGTGCACCCTGTGGTGTTTGAAAATAGTGTGTCATCTGCTTTCTCAGAGCTTGAGCAGTATTGGTTCCTCGCAATATAGAGCCACCAAAGTTTCTAAATATGGGAGGGATCACATCCTCATCATTTATGTGCCCTTCCATTGTGCACACATAATTATGTAATATGCATTTGTTTGCTAGCATGCCAAATGTGCATTCCACCACTTTCCTGTCTTTGCTGAGGCGGTAATTGAAGTATTTTTTTTCAATTCCCATGGCTCTTTGCGGAAATGGCCTCATAACATTTTCTAAAAGTGTGAATACCTCATCACCAATAAATGTGCATGGATATGCTGGTGATTGTGTATTAGGCCAAGGGCGTGGCCCAGGAATGTTCAATTGGCCCAGTTGTAGTTTTATTCCAAAACAACTGTGTCGAAATACAGTCGAGTCACTACTGCTCCCATAGGCTCCCACATCTATATAGACAAATGTATAATTGGCATTCACCACAGTCATTAACACAATTGAGAAGAACTTGCGATAATTAAATAATTGGCTGCCAGAGGATGCAGGCATAACCATACTGACATGCTTGCCATCTGCAGCACCCAGGCAATTAGGGAAATGGTGCCTCTGCAGGAACAAATCAATGTTTTGTTCTCATTCTGTCTGATGTGGGAAAGGCATAAATCCCCGCCACAGTTCTTGCTAGATCTTTTTGCAGGCGTCATTGTTTTGGATAGTCAACTTTCCCAACTGATACTCAAAATGTAGTGCTTCATATGTGTGTTCCGCTGCCAGAAATCTGCAATTAAAAATAAAACATAGTTTATGTATTGTTCTTTTGCAGTTGACCAATTGAAAACATGTTGCAAATCTGTTTGGGACAATTGCAGATGAGAATTGGACAAGCAGATAGCTGAGGAAAAAAGTGGTCTCAGGGCCACAAAAAGAAGAAAATACAAATTTACTGCATCCCTGGAGTTTCTCAGGCCATATTCCGATTCTGGGCCGTAAGTTTTTACAATTCTTATTTATAACATTTATCAAATTAAACATTACTACTACACATGGAATGTTTACTATATATTTTGACTGAACATGTACGTGTTACTCAATACATAGTGCCTGGCTGTCTGTAAACTACAAAGTTGACCTTTCTACCTTTCAGTATTACATAAACATTTGCTGTTACTTGTCATTTGGTAATACATAGATTGACTATCTATAAATAGACACATGTTACTAACCGGCACAGTGTTAGCGCCGGAGTGAAAAGCCACTTAGTGCCCAAAAAGTAGCTTTTCGCGCACTAATAGTCGCGCAAAACTACATCGCGCTGAAAACGTGGCACCACACGCCAACCGCGGTGCGCCGAAAACATTGTGCGAAATGGGGCACCAGTGCGCCCTAAAGGTCGCACCGTTGGGCGCACTGGTGCGCCGTTAAAGGGGCACCATATGCCCCATTTTCGTCGCACCACAAGCAATGTTATCGCACGCCATTATCGGAGCGCAAAATGCACGGTGATGTGCGCGATGTGTGGGAGCAAACATCCCAACGCCCACAAAGTGTTAAGGCTCACTAACTGGCTTAGCGCCATTTAGTGAATCAGGCTCTATATGTATTTCAAATTAGAGAAGTTGTGGACATCAGATTTTGGGTTCGCGAACGTCAAATCTGAACTTCCGGAAAAAGTTTGGATTCGCGTGAACCGGGCAAACCTCCATAGACTTCAATAGGCAGGCGAATTTCACCAACTACAAAGACTTTTTTGTCCACAAAAGTGATGGAAGACTAGTTTCAAAGGCTCTAACACAGGATGGAGAGGGATCCATGCCAAAAGTCCCACCAAAAATGACGGAGTTGACGCAGAGTCGGGTTTTAATCCCTAAAGGCCAGAAATCACAGTACATTCTCACATTTGAGTAAAAGGGCTGCTTTAAAATGTCCAGAGTGGTAATGTAAGTGCTATGCCCACTTCACACTGACAGACCAAATGCTGTTTTTACCGAGATTGAGCGCTAACAGGTCGGTAAGGCCCTTAGGTATGTGGGCGCTGCATGCACGTTCATCTGAGGCAGATTGGCTCAGTGTACAGGTGAAATTTTATTTTTTTTTCTTGGGCCTATTAGTGAAAGCTATTGTTAAAAAAAAAAAATTGAAAGTTATTTATGTATAGAAAAGTTATTTATAACAAATTAAAAAATACAAATTTATTTATAAAAAAAAAATACAAAATTTCAAGATAATATATAATTTCAATAATGATTTTCAAAAAATATTAAGTCAGCAGGTGTCAGGCTGGCAACAGGCCTGCCTGCCATTCGTAGTGGTGGTGGTGTCACCCTACTCCAATGCAGAGACACATAGTGGAGGCTTGCCGCCAGTTGCCATCGGTGTTCAGTGGGTGGCAGGCCGGCAGCAGGCCTGCCTGCCATTCGTGGTGGTGGTCGTGGTGCCACCAATTCCACTACAGAGCCAAGCAGTGGAGGCTTGGAAGCAATGAAATACAGGCTACCTGAAACTCCATCAAGGCGTTTGAAGAACCAAGAATGACATGTGAGGCTGGTGGTGGAGGTGGCTGGTGTGCGCTGTGAACTGGCACCCTAAAATGAAATTCTGCCATTTTTTATTTTGTTTTAAATGTTAAGACAGCAGGTGTCAGCCAGGCTGGCAGCAGGCCTGCCTACCATTCCTGGTGGTGGTGCACTGGTGCCACCAATTCCACTGCAGAGCCAAGCAGTGGAGGCTTGCAAGCAATGAAATGCAGGCTACCTGAAACTCCATCAAGGTTTTTGAAGAACCAAGCATGAGAAGGGAGGGTGGTGGTGGAGGTGGCTGGTGTGCGCCGTGAACTGGCACCCTCCTTTTTTTAAGTTTACCTTGTTTGACAAAGTTATTTTTAAAAAATACTTAGATATAACATTTGTGTTTTTTACATCTTGAAATTTTTAAAAAAAAATTCTTACAAAATTCTACGGTTTTTTTCCTGAAATGTTAAGAATGTTAAGGGCTTGATTCACTAAACCGTGATAACTCATATCACAGCCGTTTTCACGCGCACTTTCTCATTTGCGTGCGATCGTGAATTTGCACGTGCAATCGCAAGTTTTGCGAAAATGCGTGCAAAAACGGCCGTGATATGATTTATCACGGTTTAGTGAATCAAGCCCTAAGTGTCAACAATGGAATCGCTTCTCGGCCTTTTGGCTAAGACCAAGAGTAGTATTTATTTTTAGTAGTTTCAGGGGAAGTTAGCTATGACACCCCAGAGGTGGGGTGTCTGGGAGGGGGAGCACCTTGAACGAGTGATTGGGGGAGTAGAGATGCCTGCGCCGAAGGCAAAGGGGGAGGTTCCCCTCCAGGGGAACAATGGAAAAGGCTCCGATTTGGGTGGGCCCGGGTCCACCCATGCATGTTTTGTGATGGTGGACCACACTGTCATCAACCGCGACTGGGTGGATTTTTTCCTGCTCTCCCACCATCTCAGGCAAGGATGTGGCATTCCCAATCACTATATATGTGTAATTAACCTCAGCCCTGACCATCTACAAAGGTTGACTTTCAAATTGTGTCACATGTACTGGAACTGACCTGGGCTGGGACCATCCGAGTGCTAGCACCCTGCGAATATGCCCACAAGCTGGCTTTCCTGTCCGGGAATTTCCTTCACCATGAGCCTTTCATTCAGCTGTGTGACAAACTAAACTTTTTTTAAATGTTGAAATGTTTTAAGTGTTGAACAACGGGCATCGTTTTTGCCCATCACCCACAAAATTACCTTGCTTTGAATAGCTTTCCCTTTTGCTTTTATTGTTCTGCCCAGAGATAATGCTCTAGATCTCTTCCAAAACTGATTTAGCTTGAAATAATATTTTATTTTAGAATTTGTATTAATGTATTGAGTGGGAGTATCCCACTCAACCGGGCTTGGGCATCACAGTATGCTTACTAAGATGAGGCATACAAACTTCAAGAGGAGCTAAGGGTTTAAAAGTGGTGAGATATCTGCTAACAGTTCTGCCACTTTGTGCTTATAACGAGGGTCCAGTAGCGTTGCCACCCACTACAGGTCATTCTCCTTTAACCATTTTTATATGGGGGGTCCCTCCCTCAACAGGCAGGACAAGGAGTAAGGATGGATGCCGAGATAGCCAGCTCCTCTTCCTCACTGAGATCACAAAAGGTCTCCTCCTCCCCCCAGCCCCTCAGTGACAGTGTTCTGTCTGTGGAGTGTCACACAGACACAGAGCTATGCAATAGTGCAAACACAACAAAATGGTAACAGAGGCCCAGACCTTGCTAACTACTAGTTCAGCAACCATGCAACCACGCGATATTGGGCGGTAACAGGTCTGTAAGGCCCTTAGCTGTGCCGGTGCTGCATGTGTGCTCAACTGAATGGACCAGCTTGGGCGTTGTTATTTATTTAATTTTTTATTTTATTTTTATGTCAAATTTTATTGACAAAAAAATTAATTAAGTTAGTGTGTTCAAGTAAACGGACCAGCGTGGTGGTGCCGCCGTGCCGCATTATGTCACATGTACCAGAGGCCTGAGTGGGATGGTAAGTTAATTATAGAACTTTATGATGGTAGCAAGCAGACTGGTTCACTGTATAACCAATTTTCTTTTGTCTTTCTTAAAGCATTTTTGTCAAATTTATCAAAAATTATTTCTAATGTTATTATATTTGTGTGCTGCTTTTTATTATTGTGTGCATACCATTGGTGTTTGTGTTTTGCCATCAGGTGCCTTTGCAAAACTGTTGTCCCTAGTTGGGTGTTGAGCTTCCCATGACTGGTTGCAGATGGCATTGCTGATATCAGAGGCACACAAACAAAAAAAAATGTCACACTGGTGATCTTTGGAATGTCAGCATTCATGTGGTGGCAACAGCAGGCCTTGAAGGGTGTGTTGGCTGGATGACCCCGAGTGTATCACTAAATGCATCATGTGTGAATAACTCCTCTGACACATTAAGTAGAGCAGCTGTGTTGCTAGTGGTGGTGTTAAGTTTTTGTGGGGTACCAGAAGCAGAGCAGAAGGAGGACGGTGCATCAAGAAGGTTTTGTGTGCGGAAGCTGTAGAAGATGTGGTGCGCTGTGTAAGCCAGTCAACCACATCCTCAGAATTTTCGGGGTTGAGAGTACGTGCCCTCTGAACACTGTGCATTCTTCCAGGGCCGCAGGAATTCACAGAAGCATGACCTTAAGGACACTTGATGGGTGGCCTGCCTCTACCTGACATTTTTTTTAATTGGGGTACTGTGCCTGCAACAAGTGAAAAGTAATGCAGTGGAGGTGCCTGCAACTGAATATGGCAGGCAGCTACAATAGCACTAGTGTACATGGTACGACCAAAATGCATGACTTTAAATTTTTCAATGTTGAAAAATGTAAAGTCAATGAATTTTGGTCGTACCAATGGTCTAGCACCATACAAAATAAACGGGATACAGATGGGGACATCAAACTTGGAGAGGGACTTAGGAGTACTCATCGACAAAAAGTTAAATAATCATATTCAATGCCAAGCCTCTGCAGCAAAAGCTAATACAATTTTGGGATGCATTAAAAGGGAAACAAAAACTCGAGATGCTAGCATAATATTGCCCGTGTTTAACTCTCTAGTAAGGCCACATCTGGAATATGGAATTCAGTGCTGGTCACCACATTACAGGAAAGATATTGCAGTTTTAGAGCAGGTGCAGAGACGAGCAACAAAATTGATACGAGGGATGGAAGGTCTCACTTACCAAGAAAGATTAGATAAACTGGGTTTATTTAGTCTAGAGAAAAGACGCCTCAGAGGGGAACTAATTAACATGTATAAATACATCAGAGGGCAATATAAAAGTTTGGTGGATGATCTTTTTTGTCCCTAGGCCTTCTCAAAGGACTAGAGGACATGATCTGCGCATGGAGGAAAAACATTTTAGCCATTTATTTACGGAAGACATCCATGGCTATAATTACTAGGTATTGCCCAGGATTTAATCTGATTGTCATCTGGAGTCGGGAAGGAATTTTTTCCCTTTTTGGGCTAATTGGACCTTGCCTTGTAAGGGTTTCTTGCCTTCCTCTGGATCAACAGGGATATGTGAGGGAGCGGGCTGGTGCTGTACTTTGTTTTCTGGTCTTTTTTCAACCCAAATAACTATGTAACTATGGCTCTGGTTGTCAGTGGGCTGTGTAGTGTCCCCCACCGAGATATGCAACAGTTCAAACATAATACAGTGAAAATAACAGAGGCCCTGGAGCACTAGTGGTAAAACTGTACTTGTGCTTTTTTTATGTGGCACACAATTCGATATTACTGTAAGTGGGCACGTGTGCAGCTCACAATTCGATATCACTGGGCGCTCTGTACCAGTGTGCTGTCTGTGCATTAACACACAGACACTGAGAAATGCAGCAACACTTCAAACACAATTTAGTGATAATACCACAGGCCCTGCAGCAGTTGTGGAAAAAAAGGTGCTTTCATATGGCACAGAATTCGATATCAGAGAACGTGTGTGTGTGGCTCTGTGCCAGTGTGCTGTTTGTGCACTAACACACAGACACTGAGAATGTTGCAACAGTAGTTCAAACACAATACAGTGATAATAACACAGGCCCTAGAGCACTATTGTACTTGTAGTGGGCACTCTGCACAATGGTGAGTGCCTATGAGCTGTGGAGTGTTGCACACACTTAAAAAAAAAAAAAAAAAAAAAAAAGCAGAAGGATGAATTAGCCCTCAGAAGGCTGTTTGAGATGATTAAACTGCTATCAACAAACGAGGATCAAAATAAATAAGCCTAACAACCGCTTTCCCTATAATCAGCAATGTCTCTCCCGTCCTCTCTCTATTTCAGCCAAAGACAGACTGGAACATGGTAGGCGCTGCAGCGTTTTTATAGGGGGCAGGGGGGTCCATGAGGGAGTGTAGGCTGATTGCCTGCCATGTGCCTACTGACTGTGATGTAAGGGGTCAAATTTTAGCCGAATGATGGGGTCGAATAGCGCCAAGTGCTCGCCACTCGAGGTGAGCGCAAATACCTTATCTACGCAGAATACTGCTTGCCAGCAAACTATTCGACCCATGTCTATTTTAAATATGTATGCATGAATGCCAGGCAACATATATATTAAAATGTACTTCAAAAATGTCTAACCCATTATGCATCTACAAAACGTGATGTATTAATTTTGTCTTTTTGTTTTTTTTTCCAGCACTAAGGATAATCTTCCTAATGATGATGCCACAGAAAACCTTGATACAGATGTGAACATTAGTGAGCCTTCTTCTGTGGATACAAGTGCAACATCTGTACAAGATTGTAAGGAAAACACACCTATGCACTCACACAAAATGTGTCTTATAGGTACAAACCCAATTTAAGTTTAAAACGAGCAGGCAGAGGAATATCTAGGGCTGAGTATGATCAGAAACGGCTAGCTTCCTTTGAAAAGGCAGTAACACACATGAAGAAAAGAAATAAGGAAATTGCGGAATTGAAAGAACTATGTACTCAGTTTCTCATGAGTTTATTACCATCTTTACAAAAAGTACCACCAGAAAGGCAATTGGCAGCAAAATGTGCTTTATTAGACGCATTAGAGAAATTTGTGCCACAAGAACAAGCCACTCTACCATAGAACCATACTATTAATGTCAAGGCCACATGCCTCACCCTCCTGCTCCATATAGACCCCAATTACATCAACCATATTATGGTCAAAAGATCTATGACCAGCATAACTACTCATATCCACCAATGTAGCATGCTATTCAGAAGCCTTCTAACACATACTATCCTCATATGCCACCACCTATGAACCAAAGACCTTCCAGTCCACAAGACAACTCTAGGAAAACTCCAGTCTTTACTGGCTTAAGTGGACAACATAATATACACACAAGTATTCTCCTGTCAGTGAAGCAACAAGCATGTCCCAGTTACTGTTCTTACATGCATTTTTGAGTTAATAATGCTAAAATTATGTTATACATAGGCCTCAATAAGCTAAGATCATGCTGGTGATAATAAGGCAAGAGAGATCTTAATACCACACATCAATGGGTATTTACAGTGTTAATTCACTGAAGAAGCTTGCCTTATTAAGGTGTAGAGTGAGAGAGTTACCTTATCACTTCAGTCCTTAAAGGGATACTGTAGGGGGTCGGGGGAAAATGAGCTGAACTTACCCGGGGCTTCTAATGGTCCCCCGCAGACATCCTGTGTTGGCGCAGCCACTCCCCAATTCTCCGGCCCCGCCTCCGGTTCACTTCTGGAATTTCTGACTTTAAAGTCAGAAAACCACTGCACCTGCGTTGCCGATGTCACCAGGAGTGTACCACGCAGACACAGACCACACTGGGCCTGCGCTGTGCGCTCTTGATGACATCAGCGGGATCGAGGACACGGCAACGCAGGCGCAGTGGTTTTCTGACTTTAAAGTCAGTAATTTCAGAAGTGAACCGGAGGCGGGGCCGGAGCATTGGGGAGTGGCTGCACCAGTTACCTCCTCTGTAGTTAATTTACCTCCTCTGTAGTTATTTTCACACGCAGTTAATAAACAGCCTGTCTTTAACTGTGGAGTTATTTTAAGGATTGAAGAGTTAACTTAAAGACAGAAGAGTTAGCTTTAGGTTTGCCTGAGGTAAAATGTTTCCTGAATACTACATGCCTTATCACCATGGTGATAACTATAGAAACGTTATTAAAGACAGGAGATAAGCTTAGTGAATTGAGGCCAAGGTAACCCCACTGCTAAAAAAAGAACCCAGATACTTACTGAAAGAGAGGGAAGGCTCTAGGTCCTAATGAGCCTTCCCTCTTCTCTCCCGGTGCCTGCGGTGCTGCGCTGTCCCCGGGAACAGTATTTGACTAAATTGGTCAAATACTACTCCTTCTGCTGGCGAAGGTGACTTCAGAAAGTCTTCTGGAGCCCGACGCTCCACATTGCGCACGTGCGAGCGCCCTCTATCGCGTCATCGCGCATACGCAGTATGGAGCCACCTGTCTTCAGGAGGACTCGGCTCCCGAAGACTTTCGGAGTCCCCCGCAGCGGGGGCTTTGAACGGGGGAGCCAGTGCTGCACCGAGGGCACCGGCAGAGGAGAGGGAAGGCTAATTAGGACCTAGAGCCGTCTCTCTCTTTTGGTGAGTATCTGGTTTCTTTTTTTTTAGCAGCGGGGTTACATTGGCTTTAAAGATAGAAGAGTTAACTTTAGGTTTGCCTGAGGTAAATTGTTTACTGAAAACTACATACTTTATCACCATGGTGATAACACTAAAAACTGCTCACAAACGTTATTAAAGACAGGAGATAAGTTTAGTGAATTGAGGCCATAGTGTGTTTAAGATAATGAAGACATTACCTTAAGACATGGTTCCCACCAGGAACAGATTTCTCTTCATTTACTATATAACATTCACTGAAATCAAAACATGGACAGTACAATACATGTGTTATGTAAGTAGATCAAGTATTTATCTACATATGTGTTTTTTCCCCTGGCATAGTATGGCTATTGGCTAATCCTCGTGTTTTAAGGTTATCTAAACCCTTTGAGTAGAGCATATTGCCAGGCGAAAAGGCGTATCTCTCCTTATAAGTGTTGGCCATAACCTTGCCAGGAGATTGTCAAAACTGTGTGGAAAAACAATTTAGATTAATTTGTGAAAGTTTTATGACACACATGTTTGTAAGACACATACTTTGTGTTAAAATGTATTGCATTTCATTGTGCTTTTGAAAAAAAAAAGTTGAATTATGAAGTCAGTTTCAGCCATAAGAAGGGCAATAAAACAATTAAAAATGTTCTCCAAAAGACTTTTTAAAATTTTAATAGAATCAATAACCATTTACATGTGGTTGCATTCGTGAAAAAATGTAAAATATATTAGTTGCCTAGACTAATATCTTTGAGTACAGTGAGCACAAATGTCTTCCCTATTGCTGTTGCAAAGGTCATTGGTGTAAAATATGTTGAAAATGTACACTACAAACACCTCTGTATATATGTTTACTTTAATGGGGAAAATTATGACTTGAATAAGGTATGCTACACACAATTGCTTGAGGAAAGTTACACTTACCTGGACATAGACATCCTGGTGTAAGCAAAACATTTCTCAGGATGAGCCCGCAAGTCTTGATAGATAGAGTGGAATTGGCCCTTCCAATCTCGGCTCTGATTCAGGGGATGCACCCAGTACCGACGATGCCTGGACCTTCTCATGAAAGCACACGCAGCAAACATCACCACCAACTCAGAAACCATCGTTTTCTTCTCTCTACAAACCCACAAAGCATTGCAGCGACTACTCCCCTTATATATCATGGGCGGTACACTCATTAAATAATTAATTAAACTAATTTGTATTAGTTAGGTCCAGGATTTTAAATCAGGCCTAAAACACATGAAAATCGCAAATCACTAACAAAAGCACTTAACTAAGTGCTGACACAAAATCGCTAAACACTCAGAAAACGTCGGGAATCGCTTGACAAAATCTCTCACAAAATCGGTCAGTGCTTGAGATTTATAGTGTGAACAAGGCCGAAAAGTTGCATGTCTATAGCTGTCTGTTCCATCAGTTTGTAAGCAAACAGGATTGAAGTCCGAAGAAGGCTATACAGCCGAAAGCTTGCTTACTCTTATTCTTTTAAGTTAGCCAATAAATGGTATCATCCTGAATCAAAACTTCTTGCGATTGCAACATTAATACACTTTTTTTTAGCAGGTGACCATACCTAGAATAACTCAATCCAATCTTGAAGGAATAAATGCCAAGATAATAACGAAAGAAATAAAGACAACTATTAAAAGATGACCCTATCATAAGGTCTTTGGCCCAAATGAACTACCGGCACAATACTACAAAGCTTTTGAGGAACTGCTGGCTCCTTAATTAGAAATGTACTTGTCATCCATCAGTAAAGGACATACAATATCACTAGAGTCCAGCACTGACATAATCATTGCATTTCCAAAAGAAAAAAGTGATCCCAGTCCATGAGTGCAGCTGCAAAAGACACTGCACTGTAGACCTAAGGAAGCAGGCAGGTCCCGCATTATGTATCATGTTTTCTGTGTCCAATAAAATGATTATCTTTAAACCTCCTAGCAGGTAAGATTGTTTCATTATCCAAGTTTACCCATTGCATACTACATTGGGGCACACCATCGTGAGTACAGTTTTCCACTTGACCCAGAGGTGTCCCCTGTGATGACGGTCAGAGGTCATCTGAGCCAATAACTATATTTCTACTCCTCTAAAATGAGAAACAACTCAGACAGCATTACTACAATCTAAAAATGTATTGTATCTTCCAACATTTTTACTGAGTCAATATCTGTTAAGCTTTCACAATCTCAAAGAAAAGGCTTCTGTAATGATCCGCTCAGTTGGATGCACTGGCAGACAGCTGTTTGACCATTCCTCTAGTCTGTGGGCTGCAGGTCTCTGCAGGAGAGACCTGTTTTTCCTTTACAAGTTTCTGGTCTGTTCTGCTGCTAAGAAATTTGCATACACTCGTTATGCAAATCCCTTACCTGCCTCCTTTGATGACTGGCAGTATAAAGAGCTATGTTTCCCAGAGTCCTGGGCTGGTCATAAGGGTTAGTTCCTGTGTAACACTCGCCTGGAGTGTCAGCCTTGCTCTTTGTTTGAAGATTAGCCTAGAGTAATTCCTGGAACTGCACTAGGCAGTTTCCCTAGTGCAGTTAGGATTGCATATCTGTTTTGTTTGTCTGTTGCGATTGTCCTGTCCCAGCGGTGGTCGACAGGAAATCGTTCTGTATGTCTGGGTGCTAACCGGAACAGCGGTTGTTACTGATAGCCCCTTCTGATCTGTTTTCCTGGATCGCACTAGCCTCTTGCACTAGTGCTGTGGATCCTTCTGGTCTGTTACTCTCTTGCTGTACTTGGATCGCACTAGCCTCTTGCGCTAGTGCTGTGGATCCTTCTGTTCTGTCTTCCTGGATCGCACTAGCCTCTTTCGCTAGTGCTGTGGATCCTATCTCTCGCTTGTTCATGTTTTCGTGTGTCTGTCTTGTCTGCTACGAACGCTTGCTGGAGGCTCGGTGAGGTAACCGTTAAGCAAGCGCTCGCGTCCTCTGTTTCATGTTTGTCTGCTGGTGGTTAGTTAGGCGTGCTTGTCTCTGTTGTGCTTATCACGCGGGGACCGCGCATAAACGCGTGCACTGTTGCGAATGAGTGCGGTGTTCGCGTTTAGCTAGCATTTGTTATTTTCCTTATCTTCTCTTTGTATGATTTGCTGTGCCTTTGCTACTCTCGTGCTCTGCCTTGTTGTAGCCTTGTGTCACCTCGCGGGTTGGCGACTAGTTTGGTGCACACACATACAATCTGTCCCTGTGCTCATTCTCTTCCGCAATCGCTTCTCTTGCGATTGCGTTCTCACTTGGTTTCTTCTGTTGTGTGTCCACCGTCGCAGGTGGTGGCTAGATTGGTGAACAAACATACATTCCTCATCTGTGCTTATTTGGTCTTGTGTCGCTGTTAGCAATCCTTATCTCCGGCGATTGCCTTCTCGCTTTGTCTTCCTGGTTGTGTGTTCATCGTCGCAGGGTGGCGACTAGTTTGGTGAACATACATACCCTCTGTCGCTTTGATCTCTCTCTTTCAGGGCTATCTTGCCCTGCGTTTCTTCCCTTCGTACAATTCCTGTCTGGCGTGTGTGGCAGGGTAGAGGAGCTGTTCCTCTGCACTCCACAGCTCCCCCTGTCGACAGGAATTTCCCTCTACAGGTGCATTGCACCTTTTGCTGGGTTCCCGCAAATTATACGCTTGTGGAAGATTTCCGCAGTGTCAGCGCACGTCTTGTGCGCTGATCACGGAGAGAATTCCACAATCGTTACAGCTTCCTCATAGAAAATGGGAAGTGCACATGCAACTGAGTCTGGACAGTAAATCTTGGGAGAAAGTATGGATTAACTCTGCTAAGTGCTTCATGAACATCTTCTTGACCTGCCTGAAAACAATAATGAAACCCGTGCAGTGTACTCATCTAACTCTTGATAAAATATAGAAATACAACCCTTCCCCAAATGCATCAGAGGATGCAATAAAGTATGAGCTACATGGAACACTTGGTAGATGCCAAGGTGTCTAAAACATATGTAGGAAACTATATGACCTGGGTAGAATTATTCCAGACTCATATTGATCCCTTACCTTTTAATGCCTTTCTAAATGTTCTCATTCCAACATTATCCTCAGGGCCAAATAAACTCACTGAAATCCCTTATTGTCCAGGGCCTAAACGAACCAGTTAAGAGAAGTGTATCTGTGTCGGTCTTGGGTACCCCTTCAACGAGGGGAGTTGTCCTTGACCTATAGAAAAGGTGAGACTGAGAGCCCTTATGGTGTAGTAAATGAATATAAAAAAATATTTTAGGGCCAAAGAAGGCCCTACAAACAGGATTAATCGGGGGGGGAGTGACCCAACCCTATGTCCACACGAATTTGAGAAACCGCTCGACATTCAACACACCAGATTTAATGAAGGATAGTACTGTTAATAGTTTTAAGAATATGGTACTTAAAGATATAGGAAAACTGTCAACTGCCAGTAACAAAACTGAATGGAGGCAGATAAAAGAACTCAGTGACTGAAAGGAAATTCTAGTAAGACCAGCTGACAAAGGAGATGGGGTTGTTATAATGTACCATTCACAGTATAAACAGGAAGTGTACAATATTCTTGGGGATACTGCTACGTATACATTGCTGAAGGCCGATCCAACAGCTAAATATAAAGAAGACATTAGAAAGATTCTAAGAGGGGGTCTGGAAAAAGGCATATTGAATGATGCTGAATTCCGATATCTCATGATTGATGCACCTCGGATCCCAGTCTCAATATAAGCAGGTTGAAGGTGTCTTTAAGAGACACTGGAACCTACTCAGAAATGATCCTACTCTGGGAAAGGTACTTCCGCCGGAACATCCAAAATTCATTTATAGACGAGCACAAAATTTGCAGCAAAGGCTGGTGAAAACATATGTGGATGGTCCCAGAGTGTTGAACAAAACAGATGTATGGGGTAATGTGGGGTTCTATCCCTGTCAACAATGTACCACATGTGAACAAGCACAAGGTGTAAGACTAAAAGATATAACTTCCAATCAGACAGGAAGAAGGTTTAAAATTAATGAGTTCATTCACAGCTGCAGCACGCACGTGGTTTACCTTTTATGGTGCCCGTGCGGGCTGCAGTATGTGGGGCGTACGAAAAGAACATTGAAGAAACGAGTGGGTGAGCACATTGCCAACATTAATAGGGGGTTTAGGGGACATATTGTGTCTAAACACTTTCAAGAAAAACATAATAGGAACCCAGCATTGTTGAAATTTTGTGGTGTGCAAAAGCTCACCACAAGATGGAGAGGATGTCATAAAATCAGAGAAATTTCGAAAATGGAGACCAGGTGGATTTTTGACCTGCAAACACTGACGCCTGGTGGGTTGAATGTCGAGCTGGATATTAATTGTTTTATATCCGATGACTGAAAAATGCAACAGTGTAGGTAAACACGTGACAGATGCCCGATGACCGTCTGCAATGTGTGTTGGGATGGGAAATCTGGCTGAAGTTGTGTGGGAGCTGCATGTGTGCATGATGTAATCATTGTCAGTTATGGAATGTATATGCTATTTTGATGGAGTGGGGGGGGTCTGTATATTTGTTTCCTGTTTGTTAAATTTGAATATAAGGTCAATCTATCTAATCTAACAACACCAGGGGGGGGGGGGGGGGTTAAATATTAATGTTGTTATTAAATATTGATATTAATTTTATTGTGAGATGGGGAGTATTGGAAATATTATAGTATAATATGTATAATATTTAAGAGGTGATGCACAATTTATGAGTTGCATTAATTTTGGGGGAAGAATAATGAGCTTGAACAAAGTAGGAATGATTATTAACACAAGCAGCCCATGTCCCTTTAAAGTGGAAAGGTTTAGATAAGATGTTACAATTAGAGCTCAGGCGCCACCCTGCGGCTTGATGAGGGGGTCAGTTTTAATATAGGGGTAAGGGATGGAGTGGATCAATTTGTTAGCCGTAGGTAGGTGCTATGGCTTATGGGTAATGAATGCTACGCCGGGGGAAGGAATTTCCCCAAGTGCTAATATGTGGGAGTGATGCGTAATGTGGGAGGTCTATAGCTGCAGCGCTTATGGGTAATGGAGTCCACCCTGGGGGAAAAGATATCCCTACGTATCAATATGTGGGAAAGATGAGTAGTGAGGGAGGTCTTTGGCTGCAACGTAGGTAAGGTCCCGCTTAGTTAGAGGGAGAAGACACGTAGGCAGCTATCAGCCAATAGCGGAGCACTTGCCGAGGCTCCCAGAGGAGCATGGGTAATGTAGGCTCCCTGCAAACCTATTGCGGCGTAGTATGACGCCCTATAAGGAGGATGGGAAATGTAGGCAGTGAATGAACCAATCATGGAGCATCACCTAGAAGCTGATGGTAAATATAGGCCAATCGCACTGCATGTTAGGGAAACCTAGTGCGTGACAAATGAATTGTGCTGATGCCTCGGTGGGAGTAGGGTATATAGCGTCCTCTCGCTCTGAATGGCCCAAGCCCCTGATAAGTCATAGGACGAAACTAGTTGGGCGGAGCCTAAGGAGCGAGGGACGCCAGACGAGCTCTAGGAGATTTTATATGCGCATTTATACTGGACTTTTGTGAGTGCACTTCTTTTAATGTTTTAAATAAAAAAACGGTTTTACACTATGCTGGTCCCTGTTTGAGTCTTAGGGACATTGATGCTGGAGGAGGATCGCTGACAGTGCCTGTAAAGCGTGATTGCTGGTCTGTGCTGGGTCAGCCATGATATTTGGTGAGAGGCTTCATTGAGTACACGGTAAAGAAGCGCGGGGTGTTGCAGTATCTTTCTGGAGCACTGGTGTTTTGATGAGGGGAATAGCCACATTGTTACCAAACAGTATCACACTATTGTAGTGTTTTTTTATTTCATACCCCTATGGTTTGAGGATACAAGAGGAGGCTGAACGCACCTAGGAGATCCTGACTACTGGCTGGGCCAGAAGCGCTATTAGCTGATCCTGAGAAGGCAGCTTAACATCTGGTGAGCGTACACTGGTTACTGTGTGTTACAGGAAGAGTATCTGCACGTTATTGGAATCTGGAAACAGTTGCATATGGACTCTGTTTGGGACTTTTATATGTTTTAAGGTTTAATTCACGAAGGAACTTTTATCGGTTATCTGTGCTGTAGAGCGCCCTGTTTAATCCCTTACATTTGTATTTAAAGTGACACACACACACTTAAACACAGGAGCGATCCAGGATAACAGTAGCTATACATAGAAAGTGGATTGAGGAGCGCACAATATAGGGTTTTTAATCGAGTATGGTGTAGTATCGTTAGGAATGGGAAAACAGAAATGTGAATAATATATACTCACAAAGGTGGGTTGCAATCCTGTAATCACTGTAAGTGCGTGTGAAAAAAGACTGTTTCCGCTTGGTAGCCCGGACCCTCTAGATCTGGGTTGTCGCTCTCCTCCTATGGTCCTATACCCTGGTAGACTGTGTCACCCAGTGGTAGGGATGGCACCTCAGAGAGGTGTTGGATACACAAGTGAAAGCATGTCGGTGGAGGCGGCCAAAGGTATATAATAGCAGTGTATAATTGGTGAAGGAGGTCTCTTACCTCCAAAAGAAGACTCTCATGGATGAAACAAAGGAGTCTTTATTAAAAAACGGTTATACTGTAGACAACGCGTTTCACGGGACACAGCCCGCTTCCTCAGGTCAATAAAACAGATAACCTTACTCCTAGCCGTGCAGAGCGAGGGTGCATAGATCAAAACATCTATGCGCCCTCGCTCTGCATGGCTAGGAGTAAGGTTATCTGTTTTATTGACCTGAGGAAGCGGGCTGTGTCCCGTGAAACGGATTGTCTACAATATAACCGTTTATATATAACTCCTTTGTTCCTTCCATGAGAGTCTTCTTTTGGAGGTAAGAGATCTCCTTCACCAATTAGCAACAAAAAATGAGTCTAAATTAAATGTACAACACCATAATAAGTGTCCCATCAGATACAAATAAACTGTATAGAACCGAAAAGAAAAGATCATCTGTATGGGCCATAATATAAACTCCATGAAATGCAAAAGCTTCACAAGCATGATCTTTATTGAAAACACTACAACACAAGGAATAAAAACATTTAAAAATTGGGTAACAGACACTGGGGGACTCTGATACAATAGTCAAATGATTTGGTACATGACACAAAGGATATCTAGGAAACACCGGACAGGAATAACCAATGCATAATCAATACTGACACTAGTGTTCCTAAATGGAAATGGCGATAGGAACAACACAATGAAAATAACAATAAACTATACAGCAATAATCATTAAAGAATACATAGACCTCTCGCAGGATAAACCAAAAATAAGTCAATCAGTCACAGATAAATACTGCCACCGAGAAGCTGTAAGTCAAATATGTGCGCAGATAGAATAATATAAAGAATAACCTACCAGTGCTAGTATCAGATAAGTGTCCCCAAGTGCACCCCTCCACGCGTATCGCGGCAACGCCGCTTTATCAAGAGGTACCGATGCCGTCTGTAGTGCGCATTGATATAGTGTGCACATATTTAGTCTCCGGGGTAAAGGTCACTTCCGAGTTACGCATGCGTGGCCACGCATGTACGCAATGACGCCGCTCGTCTTAATACAGAGCGGGCGGCGCGCTTGCGCATAATAAAAATAGTCGGAGACTGTTAGTTATATCATGTAGAAGCGCTAATACGCCAATAAAATACAAAAATATCAAAGTACAAATATAATAATACGTTAGTAACTTCAAAGCAAGCCTGACAATATCCACAAGAGCAAATATACATATGAATATAGAAAAAATAATGATAATAAATACATCAATATACAAAAGTGCTCCATCTAGTGGTCATGATTTATAGTGTTAATTAGACATGTGAAAAAATATGTATATAACCAAGGATAAAAAGCACAAATATACAATTTAGTGACAGGTGAAAGACATTATAAAGTGCAAGTATGCATAATAAAGTGCTGCTGAAGGATCTTCCCATGTGTTCCAAATCCATCCATATCGCAGATTCCTTCATGTGTTAGTGAAGCAATGCTGATGCTTAATAAAGAAACTACGAATAAATATAAAATAAATATATTAGTGTACACATTTTTTATATATTATTTGTATACGACCTCCTAGTGAAAAAGAGAAAGGAACACCATAAAACAGTGAATCCCATCATACGTGAAGATATCACATTAAACACATCCTGAAGAGGAACTGTACCTACTCAGTCCCCCTCTGGAGAAGTGCTAGAAAGACAATACTGGTCCACTCACCAAAGACCAGACATATGTCACACCAACAGTGAAGTAAAGTGCAATGGTGCAAACAATGCATAACAATCAATTATGAAACTGGTGCTACTTACCATATGCTAGGGACCATCAGATAGTGTGTAGGGGTATTACAGGTGGAGTCCAGATAATTATTTTTTCTCTCAAAAATCTAAATAAAAAATATATAATAAACATACAACAGTACATAAACAAAACCTCCAAGAGGGAAAAGGCCAGTACAGGGAACGCACCCACACCATATCATATAATCACAATAACAAACCATCAACTTGGAATCAAATCACAATAAGGAGAAACTCTTCTCCAAATAAGTGAAACATCATCTCATTGTGGTAAGAAACAGCCAAAAGAGAACTCTTCGTTAAGTCCATGAGGACTAAGGGTGCCCATATCGTGAATCCATCTCAATTCACATCTAAGTAGTCTGGTGACAGAATCACCACCCCTTATTCCCTGTTTAACATGCTGTATGCCTGAAAATTTCCAACCTTTAAGGGAAGAGTTGTGGCTGAGAAGGGCATGTAGAGCAACCGGCGTAAGACGTTTTCCATCGTCAAAATCTCTTTTAGCAAGTTTTATTGTTGATATATGTTTTTGTAGCCGCAGTTTTAATGGATTTTTCGTCTGACCAATGTACTGCTTAGAACAAGGACACTGTAGCATATAGATGACCGATGCGGTTTTGCAATTAATAAAGTCATAAATTGTATATCTTCTCTGATTGACGGAACTTACCACTTCCTTTGTGGGAATCATAAAACTGCAGACTGAGCAGCCACCAGACGGGTAACTTCCTTTGACGCTTAGTGTTCTCCCTGGTCTTTGGAAGTGGCTCTTCGAGAGCATCGTTCGTAATGTGGGTGCTCTTTTAGCAGTGATGCTGGCCCGATCTGTTAGAAAAGGACATAAATCATGGTCACTTTTAATGATCCCCCAGTGTTTCTGTACAATATTGTACAGTTCACTCCAATTGTTATTATAAGGAGTAATCAGGCGAATAATGTCCTGTTTGAGCCTTTTCTTTGGGACCAATAACTGAGCTCTTGGAATAGCCCTTGCTCTCCTAATTGCTTTCTCAATAATTTTGCGTGGATAACCCCTCATCTGCAATCTCGTCTTTAATTGTGCTGCTTCTAGCTCGAATGCAGTGTCTGTTGAGCAATTGCGCTTAAGTCTAATCAGCTGACCAAACGGTATGTTGTTCTTGGTCTTATTAGTGTGGTGTGAACCGTATTGTAAAATGCTGTTGACTGCTGTGGATTTCCTGTAGGTGGAGGTCACCAACCTGCCATCAACACCTCTAGAGATTCTTAAATCCAAAAAATCGACTGCTGAATCTGATATTTTATAGGTCAGAAAAATATTAGATTTATTCTGATTCAGTTTTTCCAAAAATTCAGTACACTGACTGCGCGACCCCTGCCAGATAATCAGAAGGTCGTCAATAAAACGGAACCAACCTATAATGTGTGAATGAAAAGATTCCATGTCTGGTGCCCAAACAAACTCACGCTCCCACCACCCCAGGAAGAGGTTGGCGACCGAGGGGGCACAACGAGCCCCCATCGCCACCCCCCTCACCTGTAGGTAGAAGCGCGAGTCGAAAGTAAAAAAATTATGTGTCAACTGAAATCTCAAAAGTTGCAATAAAAACTCTCGTTTCTCAGGGTTGATGTTCCCCATCCCCAAGAAATAACCGACAGCATGGATACCCTCTTCATGATTGATGTTAGTATACAGGCTTTCCACATCACATGTGACAAGGAGCATGTCATCAGCCAGTGTCAGTCCATCAATTTGATTAAGTATGTCACCTGTATCTTTAATGTAAGATTCCAAGGTTTCCACAAATGGCTGTAAATAATAATCAATAAATTTACCACATTTCTCTGAGAGGCTCCCTATCCCTGAAATGATCGGTCTACCAGGGGGTTTTTCCCGATGTTTATGAACTTTGGGGAGTAGATAGAAAGTGGCAACTGTTGGTTTCTCCACCCATAAAAACTTTTCTTCCTTTTCTGTAATGATTGCATTCATCCTAGCATATCTTATAATTTCCCTAAGTTCTAATTGAAATACCTTAGTGGGGTCCTGTGACAAAACATGGTAAAAATCTTTGTTATCCAATTGTCTGTGGGCTTCTTCCAAATACATCTCTATGGGCCATACCACTATATTACCCCCTTTATCGGCCTCACGAATGATGACATCTGTTCTTAGTTTGAGCTGTTTCAACGCTGCTCTTTCCTTGGTGTTTAAATTATGTGTTTTGATCATACCTCTGTTGTTAATTTTTTGTAAATCCTTACAAACGAGGTTAAAGAATATTCTAATCTCAGGACTAAAAGTGGGTATGAACTTGGATGCGGGTCTGAATTGAGTATTCTCACCTTTGGAACTCCCATCCTCATTATCCTGTAGAAGGCTCAACAGATCTTCAAAAGTTTGTAAATCTTGGACCTCTAGGCCCATTTCTACCAGCTCCTGTTGTTGCACGCGTTTGCGGCCGTACATTTTTTTGAGTGTAAGCCTCCTGCAAAAGAGAAATACATCCTTGATAGTTTCAAAAACATCGATAGAGTTAGTAGGGGAAAAGGAAAAACCTTTCCCCAGAACACCAATCTCATCACTCGTTAATTCTATTTTGGATAAATTAATCACCTTCAATGAGGTCTCATCATCGTCCTGGGGGTCTCTGGAGCCTCTGTTTCTCCTATCTTGTGTATGTGTGGTTCTTAGTTCCGCCAGTCTGCGATCTATAGATTTACTAATGCTGTCCAATTCTGAGTCATTCAATTCACTCGAATCTGAAGTATAACCAACCTGACTACCGTTTTGTACTCCAGCTGCAGCTCCCTTCTCTTGAGGTTTAATAGGATTACGTTTCCTAGGGTAACGTCTTCTGGCTCCCTGCCCTTTGGTGTTACCATAGTGTCTCCAAGAATAAGCCCGTTGGAGACCATAGTCCAACCTGTCTCTCTCTAATTTTTTCTTTTTGTTTGCAGTAATTTCTTGTTCAATCTTGATTAGGTCTTTTTTGACCTCAAGTAGAAATGTTTCAACAGTATTTTCAGGTTGAATCTCTTTTAGTCTGCCCTTAATGTTTTCAATTTTAGTTTTAAGTTCCAATAATAGTTCACGATCGTAATCCAACAACATATTGACAATAATCTTGGAGCAGCGTCCCAGACCTGATTCCCATAATTTTTTCTTTTCATCATTTAGTTGCCAGGCCGGGAATATTTGCACCCGTAGACCTCTAGGATAAATACCCTCCAAGTCATAGTTCTCTAGGCTTCTGATGTTCCACCAGGTTTTAATATACATGGTGTGAGTGACTCTAAGTTCCCTGCATAGTTCCCTAACCTCTCCTGTGGCTCCAGTTCCACCTGTCTCCAATGTGCTCTTGTCGTAGATCGATTTAACCTGCAACTCCCAAGCTTGCTCCAATGATTTGAGAATATCAAAATCCATCTTGTAAACAAAGACTCTGAAAGAAATCAAAGAGATTTCTGAACAAACGCTAACAGCAACAAAAAATGAGTCTAAATTAAATGTACAACACCATAATAAGTGTCCCATCAGATACAAATAAACTGTATAGAACCGAAAAGAAAAGATCATCTGTATGGGCCATAATATAAACTCCATGAAATGCAAAAGCTTCACAAGCATGATCTTTATTGAAAACACTACAACACAAGGAATAAAAACATTTAAAAATTGGGTAACAGACACTGGGGGACTCTGATACAATAGTCAAATGATTTGGTACATGACACAAAGGATATCTAGGAAACACCGGACAGGAATAACCAATGCATAATCAATACTGACACTAGTGTTCCTAAATGGAAATGGCGATAGAAACAACACAATGAAAATAACAATGAACTATACAGCAATAATCATTAAAGAATACATAGACCTCTCGCAGGATAAACCAAAAATAAGTCAATCAGTCACAGATAAATACTGCCACCGAGAAGCTGTAAGTCAAATATGTGCGCAGATAGAATAATATAAAGAATAACCTACCAGTGCTAGTATCAGATAAGTGTCCCCAAGTGCACCCCTCCATGCGTATCGCGGCAACGCCGCTTTATCAAGAGGTACCGATGCCGTCTGTAGTGCGCATTGATATAGTGTGCACATATTTAGTCTCCGGGGTAAAGGTCACTTCCGAGTTACGCATGCGTGGCCACGCATGTACGCAATGACGCCGCTCGTCTCAATACAGAGCGGGCGGCGCGCTTGCGCATAATAAAAATAGTCGGAGACTGTTAGTTATATCATGTAGAAGCGTTAATACACCAATAAAATACAAAAATATCAAAGTACAAATATAATAATACGTTAGTAACTTCAAAGCAAGCCTGACAATATCCACAAGAGCAAATATACATATGAATATAGAAAAAATAATGATAATAAACACATCAATATACAAAAGTGCTCCATCTAGTGGTCATGATTTATAGTGTTAATTAGACATGTGAAAATATATATATATATAACCAAGGATAAAAAGCACAAATATACAATTTAGTGACAGGTGAAAGACATTATAAAGTGCAAGTATGCATAATAAAGTGCTGCTGAAGGATCTTCCCATGTGTTCCAAATCCATCCATATCGCAGATTCCTTCATGTGTTAGTGAAGCAATGCTGATGCTTAATAAAGAAACTACGAATAAATATAAAATAAATATATTAGTGTACACATTTTTTATATATTATTTGTATACGACCTCCTAGTGAAAAAGAGAAAGGAACACCATAAAACAGTGAATCCCATCATACGTGAAGATATCACATTAAACACATCCTGAAGAGGAACTGTACCTACTCAGTCCCCCTCTGGAGAAGTGCTAGAAAGACAATACTGGTCCACTCACCAAAGACCAGACATATGTCACACCAATAGTGAAGTAAAGTGCAATGGTGCAAACAATGCATAACAATCAATTATGAAACTGGTGCTACTTACCATATGCTAGGGACCATCAGATAGTGTGTAGGGGTATTACAGGTGGAGTCCAGATAATTATTTTTTCTCTCAAAAATCTAAATAAAAAATATATAATAAACATACAACAGTACATAAACAAAACCTCCAAGAGGGAAAAGGCCAGTGCAGGGAACGCACCCACACCATATCATATAATCACAATAACAAACCATCAACTTGGAATCAAATCACAATAAGGAGAAACTCTTCTCCAAATAAGTGATGACTGATGGTCCCTAGCATATGGTAAGTAGCACCAGTTTCATAATTGATTGTTATGCATTGTTTGCACCATTGCACTTTACTTCACTATTGGTGTGACATATGTCTGGTCTTTGGTGAGTGGACCAGTATTGTCTTTCTAGCACTTCTCCAGAGGCGGACTGAGTAGGTACAGTTCCTCTTCAGGATGTGTTTAATGTGATATCTTCACGTATGATGGGATTCACTGTTTTATGGTGTTCCTTTCTCTTTTTCACTAGGAGGTCGTATACAAATAATATATAAAAAATGTGTACACTAATATATTTATTTTATATTTATTCGTAGTTTCTTTATTAAGCATCAGCATTGCTTCACTAACACATGAAGGAATCTGCGATATGGATGGATTTGGATCACATGGGAAGATCCTTCAGCAGCACTTTATTATGCATACTTGCACTTTATAATGTCTTTCACCTGTCACTAAATTGTATATTTGTGCTTTTTATCCTTGGTTATATATATATTTTTTCACATGTCTAATTAACACTATAAATCATGACCACTAGATGGAGCACTTTTGTATATTGATGTATTTATTATCATTATTTTTTCTATATTCATATGTATATTTGCTCTTGTGGATATTGTCAGGCTTGCTTTGAAGTTACTAACGTATTATTATATTTGTACTTTGATATTTTTGTATTTTATTGGCGTATTAGCGCTTCTACATGATATAACTAACAGTCTCCGACTATTTTTATTATGCGCAAGCGCGCCGCCCGCTCTGTATTGAGACGAGCGGCGTCATTGCGTACATGCGTGGCCACGCATGCGTAACTCGGAAGTGACCTTTACCCCGGAGACTAAATATGTGCACACTATATCAATGCGCACTACAGACGGCATCGGTACCTCTTGATAAAGCGGCGTTGCCGCGATACGCGTGGAGGGGTGCACTTGGGGACACTTATCTGATACTAGCACTGGTAGGTTATTCTTTATATTATTCTATCTGCGCACATATTTGACTTACAGCTTCTCGGTGGCAGTATTTATCTGTGACTGATTGACTTATTTTTGGTTTATCCTGCGAGAGGTCTATGTATTCTTTAATGATTATTGCTGTATAGTTCATTGTTATTTTCATTGTGTTGTTCCTATCGCCATTTCCATTAAGGAACACTAGTGTCAGTATTGATTATGCATTGGTTATTCCTGTCCGGTGTTTCCTAGATATCCTTTGTGTCATGTACCAAATCATTTGACTATTGTATCAGAGTCCCCCAGTGTCTGTTACCCAATTTTTAAATGTTTTTATTCCTTGTGTTGTAGTGTTTTCAATAAAGATCATGCTTGTGAAGCTTTTGCATTTCATGGAGTTTATATTATGGCCCATACAGATGATCTTTTCTTTTCGGTTCTATACTCCTTCACCAATTATACACTGCTATTATATACCTTTGGGTGCCTCCACCGACGTGCTTTCACTTCAGTTAAGAGAAGGAAGGCTTTCCATTACTATAAATAGTTGAAGGCCTTGTTGTTATTCCTGCAGGAAACACAATGTACGCATAATAAGGCCCACATTTTAAGCACCTTAAAGAGAATCTGAAGTGACTTTTTTTTTCTTATTTTATCTAAAAATCATGTTAAGGCTATAAATACCTGGTCTCCTACAGTATTCCAGCTTTAAAACGAGTGTCCCCTGTCCAGATAATCATCTTAATCTCTCCACGACTTTCCTGGTCGCAGAATATGCTACCAGGAAGAGAACAGGAAGAAGCAGAGCTGTTCTCAGTAGCTCTGCCTCTTTCAGTGCAGACGGACATCAGTCTCTGCCCCTTCTAATTGATACCGCCCTCCAAGGCTGGCTCCAGAGGCTGAGAGAAGTCTCACAGCAGCAGCTTCTGTCAGCAGCTTCTCGGCATGAGACAAGCTGGAGCTGCAGCCCTTCATGAACCTGTGTATTCCAAATGTATGTGTATGGTAAGGGGGTGAGATATATACAGAGGTAGACTTGGCAAACATAAAACAAAGCTTTTGCAAAGTCGTTTGTGTGCTTTGTTTTATGTTTGCCATGCCCATCTCTATAAATCTCACCCCCTTTCCATACATTTGGAATACACAGGTTCGTGAAGGGCTGCAGCTTCAGCTTGTCTCATGCTGAGAAGCTTCTGACAGAAGCTGCTGCTGTGAGACGTCTCACAGCCTCTGGAGCCAGCATTGGAGGGTGGCATAAATTAGAAGGGGGTGGAGACTGATGTCCGTCTGCACTGAGAGAGGCAGAGCTACTGAGAACAGCCCTGCTTCTTCCTGGTAGCATATTCTGCAAACACTTAGTCCGAATGGACAAGCCCTATAGGTACATAGGTCTGCAAGCGTATAACTTGATTAATATTACAGATAAAATGTAAATAAATAAATGGAACACACTGTGAAATGGTTCCCCAGTAAGGTACTGAATAAATTCAGCAGTCAACACTTTAAGAATGGAGGTCTTTGCTTATTCCCCACACTCAATGAATTCAATATAAGTGTGGTGTAGATATTCCACACACTGTTTACTATCAGACCCTACTGTAGCCGAATAGAGTATACTAGGACATACTCCTACAATGGCTAAATAGCCCAAGCTCAGAGCTGTCAGCAAATGCAGTACAGCCTATTCAGTGTATACATACAAGAGGAATATACAAGAAGTGAATGGTGCTATTTACAAACGTGCTGCAATATGGTACTCTAACATGTTTCACCTCACAGCTTTTTCAAAGAGTTGCTATACATATTTACAGTAATAAAATATTTACACAGTGCATCCCCCACCAACAGTATATATCCCCCAGCATAAAGGCCCCTTCCAGAGCTGCAGCGCCGAGTTCGGCGTGAGAATAAATACTGAGAGGAAAATAGGTACACCCACCATAGGGCGTTGCTATGCTATACAGTCATACCTGTTGCAGGGCACATATGACACATAATATGTAAAAGATCAGAGCGTCCATCAGCCCTGCTAACTGCATGATAGACAGCGCTGTGAATGCGAGTGGCGCGAGGTCCGCGTCACTTCCGATGACGTCACTTCCGGATTTCCGTGGCGTCACTACCGGGAACCCAGACGTCGGTATAGTAACCAGACGCCGCCAATGGGGCCAGCTCACTGTTGTGCATATGGATTGGCAAGGCAAGGGCGACCATCTTGCATGTTTGTTTACATTTAGATAAGCCACACATAACTATATAAAGTGTGAGTAAAATACCCACTGTGATCATAATCGCTGTCATTATCAACTATTCTAGCTATAGTGCACAACAGAGGCCGTCATAGGTAAAATAAATGTTATAGCAAAAATGTCTATCACCACCTACATTGCATAGCATTTATTACTTATGATGTACAGATACATCAGCCACCTACATATGGTCAGAGGGACGAGATCTACATATATTAATCATATTGTTCAATTATAAAGATGTACATACATCCAATGCGCATGTATATCATAAGACAGAAGATTAAAACACCCCACATATCACATACTATATGATCTGGTAAAGGGTCTATATCATTGTGCTGTTTGACGGAATGCCTACTAAATACAGATATTTAACCCCCACTTATAGAATCACCATGCATCATGTATTGACACGGTACATAGTGGAAACTTCATGATCAGATGCTCTCCATGGTCATAAAAAGCAGGCCAGATTGAAATCCTCATTCAAACCATAAGGGGCAATCGTATTGAGGCGGAAAATCCATTGGGACTCAATTTGAGTTAATTTTTTGTCCAAATTCCCTCCTCTCAAGTGTTTCTTCCATTCTTGAATGCCCCAAAATGATAAATCAAATCTGGACTGTGGATGCACCTGATTCATATGTCTAGAAATGGGGGTGTCGTTTTTATGTTTGACGTTACCAATATGTTCTAACAGGCGTTCTTTTAATGCTCGCGTTGTCTTTCCTACATACCAAAGATTACATTTACATCTAGCTCCATACCCCACAGATTTAGTATTGCATGTGATGAAGGGACGGATCTTATAACATCTACCACTCTTGGGGCATATAAATTGTTTAGTTGTTGGCATGTATTTACAGGCCTTACACCCGCCACAGTGACATTTGACAGGGCCCACAATATTGGCTGTGGTTCCACCCCAAGAACGGGAGACTCAATGACAGCCTTATTGCAGATTATAATGGCAGGATGAAGGTGGTCAGTGAACTTGAGGAATATTTTCTAAATAATAATGAAGATCATACTCCCATGGCCCTAAGATGGGTTGCCCACAAACCAGTGATTCAAGGTATCTTGATAGCTAAGGCATCCACAGCCAAAAAACAGAGATCCACAGGGATTGCCGCCCTTCCTAAGGAAGTAGATATCCTTTATAGAACCCATTTTCAGACCCTAGATAATACTACTCTTACTCTACACTAAATTAATCAATCAGAAAAGGCTTGAATTAGACTCACTACTTAATGTAGTTGACATGAAGGCCCTAAAGTTTAGCAAGGCAAAAAAATTTGTTGCAGGGTAACAATCCCTCTACTTAATTTGCCTGTAAACTAACTGAGTATTACAAGCCACCCTACACTTTTAAATTGTGTAATACTCAGGGTTCGGTGGAAACTTTACCCTCCAGTGTTATGAAGATTTTTGAGGAATTTTATGTAAATCTATTGGGGTAGGCTGTCACCACTATTGCAGCCGCTCTTGAATCTTGGCTAAATAATTTGCAGCTTCCTACACTGTCCCCCACTCAGCTGGAAGAGTTGAATGCTCCTATTAAAGTTAAATTAAATTGCTTAGAACATTCACAGCTCCTGGGCCTGATGGCTTCCTTCCACAATATTATAAAAAATTGGTTGAGATTCTTTCTTTCTTTCCTTCCCCGTACTGGCTCTATTTAATGAGGTCCTTAGAGGTAGCCACTTCCCCCCCGAAGATGGTATCTGACTCCCTCATCCTTATTCTGAAGCCTGGGGGTAAAGTCATCTCCTTCCATCAATTTTGATTTGGATGGGATGCTCCACTTTGTGAGGCCTTTTGATACTCTCAAATTGGGCATTTCTTCTCCTCCCAATTCTCGCCCCCCCCCCTCCCTGGAGCTCACTGCCTTTGAAAATTTGTATTTTGGTTATACCAGACGCAAGGGGATTATATCTACCCCTGTGAAATTACATAGATTTTTACCCCTCTGTATCCTCAACCTATTTTTGTAATTGTGGCTCTGAAGGGACTCTTCTCCATGTATTCTGGATTGTCCCATTGCTGTCCACTTTTGGACAAATTGGAAAACTATGTTCCAGGATTTGTTTAAACGTTCCATATACCTATCCCATATCCGCTACACAGGTTCTCTTATACTCACCTAATGGGGAGGTCCCGTGAGCTTCTCGTATTATGCACCGTTAGATGTTATTGGCTGCTCAATGAAGCATTGCCTTTAAATGGAAGGCTCCAGACTTGGATCTCAACATGATCAAACACCACCTCGATATGTTAATGTTGATGGATAGGGTATTCTATATTAGCATAGAAAATCTGGACAGCTTTCATATGATTTGGGAGAGTTGGCAGTCCTATATTGGTGGATGTTGACAACTTCGCTCTCTTAACTTCCTCCTCAGGTAATTTTAGTTGATCCTTGACCTATCTGCTGAGCAAAAGCTATGTGTTACTTTGAGTTTGAATTTTTCTAGGACATGTTTTCTACACTGATATTATTCAATGTCAATATGCAGTTTTTCGTGATATCAGGACCCTGTTAGTTAGGGCAGGGTTTTGTTGGTCATGTATTTTAAGCAGCTAGACTTCACATAGCCATTAAAAAGATCAATTATATTTGCATTAATGAACACCCAGTGGAGCGGGGAATTTGTTACAAAGATTACCGATGACAAGCCAAATGACAAAAACTGTTGAAAATAGTGCTGTACAGTTCAAGTGCAGCATCACTGCATAAATCAATTGCACCAAATTTAAACATAACCATTTAAAAATAGCATTTGATCAGCAGCTCCTGTACACAGTGCAGACTGCATGCCAACCCCAACAGCTATTATGGCATGCTGCTCATTTTCTTACTCTTCCTTATACATTCACTGCCCCCAGTTCCTTTCATTCTCTTCCCATTTAGACTGCCTACGCTGGTGTACTTTCTTCTCAAACCTTTCTTTATTAACAGATATTTTAGTGTGTCAAAATCATAAATAAAACAACATTGATGCTATCAAGCAAACATGACCGCTGGGTTATTTTTATGTGGAAGGAAATGGTAAGAGAGGCTTGAATGGACCAAAGATAAGGGGGTGGAGGAGAGGAGAGACAACAATGCAAAACTTGTAAACAGTCCTGCAAAGGGAACCAGTCTAAGAATACCAGATTTTTAGTTCCTAGGATTTACAGCCAACTTTTTGAAGAAAAACAAAGAAACGAGTTAAAGGACCACTATCATGAAAAAAATGTAAATTTTAAAATACATGAAAACAAATAAATAAAAAGTACATTGCTCCCAGAGTAAAATGTGCTATAAATTAATTTTCTCCTATTACAGTAGATAGTAGAAATTTGACAGGACTGACAGGCATTGGACTAGCCCATCCCTTCATGGGGGATTCTCAGGGTTTTTCTGTATTTTCAAAAACACTGAGTGAATGGCAGTTGCTCAGTACAACTGCCAGAATAGTATGCAAACGGTGGTGGTGGGGAGGTGGCCTGCAACTTTGTATAGATCCTTTCCAGGGAGTTTATTTGTAAAGAATACATTAAATACTGAGAATCCCACATGAAGAGAAGGACTAGTCAAAAACTTGTCAGTTCTTTCAGATTTCTACCAACTTCTGTAAGGGACAGCAACATAGGAGAAAATAATTTACAGCTCATTTTACTTTGGAAGAAACATACTTCTTCTATGTATACGTTTTCATGTTTTTTTAAATTACAGTTTTTGGTAATAAAGGTCCTTTAAAAAATTGGAACTTTAAACTCTCTGTGGTAGAACCTAGATCTACCTGGGTTTCACGTCTAATCTACAGAGAATAAAAACCAGAAATGAGATGCTAAAAATTATGACAACACTTATTTGAATCCTTGAACAGACTCCTTGTAACAGTTGGGTGTCGTAGTTCAGATGTCTGATTATGTGGTGATCTGCAGAATCACCAATAATACAGACGCGATACCCGATTATGTGTGATCTGCAGAATCACCAATAATACCAGTATAGCAGACAAAGAGCAGAGTGTGTAGTGAATAGGTGCAACCGTAACTTTAATAGCAATGAGACCTCACCAGAGGGGCTGGTGAGGTAATAACAGTACACTAATTGTGCACTAGCGTACAAGCTCCAGCAAGCTGGAGAACAAACAGAAGAGGCTAGATCTCCCGAGGAGCAGGTGATTCAAAATGTACTGCAGGCTAAGGGATACAGTAAAACTACAATGACAGATTACCTGAGGAGCAGGTAATTAAGGCTGTACTGCAGCCTATCAGAACTGATTCACCAGAGGAGCTGGTGTAGCTAATACCTCACCAGTGGTGAGGGCCCACTGATGAGTAGAAAGGTCAGGCAGGCAAGGTTCGGCAACAGAGAGGTAAGTATCAGTACGAGATCGTGAGACAAGAGAGTAATCGGTAAACAGGCAGAGGTTCAGCAACAGGTAGGCACGTATCGGTACAGAATCGTGAGACAAGAGAGTAATCAGTAATCAGGCAGAAGTTCAGCAACAGGTAGGCAGATAGGCGAAAGTACAGGATCAGAAAGCAGGATCAGAGTCAGAGTAACCGCTAAGAGTCATACACAGGAGATCAATACAGTAAGTAATATCCTAGTCTAGGTGTCAAGTCCTTGGCATCAACACCCGGGAACTAGTCTAAACAAATAACAATAACAAGGTAGCAATATCCTAGTCTAGGTGTGAAATCCTTAGTATCAACACCAGGGAACTAGCCTAAGGTCTGAGCGCTAAGACGCAAGTATTCACGACAACAGACAAAGCTTGAATGAAGCCCGAAGGCTTAAGAAGCAGAGGAGACTCCACTGGCATGCCCCCTTGCCATCAGTCAATCCTGGGCGCCGTGGGACTCCTCTGACGTCAGCCGACCAGCAGGTCAGCTGACGGGCCTCCTCCCCGCATAAAGGTTCCGTCTATGCGCGCGCCCGCGCGCTAAGGCAACCCCCTGCCCGAGCGAACGTTCCGTCCTCGGCGTCCTAGACGCCGGATGGGTGGATGGCCGCATGGAAGCCAAGACGTTGAATCTCAACTGGAGAGGGACAAAAAGAACCCCCTCTGGTTTGCCTCCAGGGACCTCCTGTTGAAAAGGACCCAGCTCTGATACCCCATCCAACTCAACCTGAACCCCAGAGGGTTCTGGATCCTGTTCAATGGTTCCAACTACTTGGGCTTCATTAACTGCAATAGGGACTTGCTTTAAACAGTGATCATGACAGTATGGAGACCAGCTTATCAACTGTCTAGTACCCCAATCAATGTCTGGTGAGTGCTTTTTTAACCACGGCATGCCCCGGATGACCGTGGACGTGGACATTTCTAACACCAGAAACTGCATTTGTTCCCTGTGCAGAGCCCCAATCTGGCATAACAATACAGGAGTCTGAGTGATGGTGAGGGGCAATGGGGAGTCGTCCACAGCCGTAATCTTAATCTGCTCCCCCAGAGGAAGCAACGGAAATCTGAATTGATTAGCGAATGTAACAGACATGACATTGACAGCTGACCCGGAGTCTACAAATGCCTGAGTAGTATGAACCTGACCCTCCCAGGTGACAGTACAAGGAAGCAACACCCACTTATTATTTAGAGGTATATCAAGATCGCATAGGGTAGTACCTCAAGCTACTCCTAGGTGATAGAGTTTTCCGCCTTCTTAGGGCAGGCAGAGACCATATGCCCTTTGTCGGCGCAGTATAAACATAGCTTCTCTGCTCATCTTCTATTTTTCTCTACCTCTGAGAGCTTGGCCTGCCCGATTTGCATTGACTCGTCAGCGGGTGGAGAGGAAGGCGTAGGAGCTGAGAAAGTGCAGGAGGAAAACTTTCTTGGGGGCTTAGCCCGAGTTTGCTTTTGATAGTGAACTCGTCTATTAATTTTAATGGCCAGGGAAATGGCCTCATCCAGAGTCTTGGGTTCTGGATGACCCAACATAAGATCGGACACAGCGTCAGACAATCCTGACAAGAAACAGTCTAAAAGTGCGTACTGCCCCCACCTGGCTGACACTGCCCATCTCCTGAACTCGGCGGCATAAACCTCAACAGAACTATTACCCTGCCTGAGGGTTTTTAACTTCCTCTCAGAAGTCACTGTCAAATCAGGATCGTCGTAAATTACGGCCATGGCTTTAAAGAATTCCTCCACTGAGACCAAGGTTGCATCCCCCATAGGGAGACTGTATGCCCAGGACTGGGAATCTCCAGACAACAAAGTTTTAATGAATGTGACCCGTTGGGCTTCTGTACCAGAAGAAACGGGTCGTAATTCAAAATATGACAAGCATCTATGCTTAAAATTACTGAAATCCGAGCGATGCCCCGAGAATTTTTCAGGTGGGGGTACCCTCAGCTCGATCACAGAAGGGGGAGACACCTGGGTATTAGGGTCCAATAAACGGTTAACTGACTCAGCTAGTTGGTCAATCTGAGTCTGTTGAGCGTTCACCGTATTAATGAGTTCATTAACTGTGGTGGTTAACACATCGACCAGTTGGCAGAGTGCCTCCATATTACTTTTACTGGTCTGTTGTTCTGTAACGGTTGGGTGTCATAGCTCAGATGTCTGATTATGTGGTGATCTGCAGAATCACCAATAATACAGACGCTATACCCGATTATGTGTGATCTGCAGAATCACCAATAATACCAGTATAGCAGACAAAGAGCAGAGTGTGTAGTGATTAGGTGCAACCGCAACTTTAATAGCAATGAGACCTCACCAGAGAGGCTGGTGAGGTAATAACAGTACACTAATCGTGCACTAGCGTACAAGCTCCAGCAAGCTGGAGAACAAATGGAAGAGGCTAGATCTCCCGACTCCCGAAGAGCGGGTGATTCAGAATGTACTGCAGGCTAAGGGATACAGTAAAACTAGAATGACAGATTACCTGAGGAGCAGGTAATTAAGGCTGTACTGCAGCTCAGCAGAACTGATTCACCAGAGGAGCTGGTGTAGCTAATACCTCACCAGTGGCGAGGGCCCACTGATGAGTAGAAAGGTCAGGCAGGCAAGGTTCGGCAACAGAGAGGTAAGTATCAGTACGAGATCGTGAGACAAGAGAGTAATCGGTAAACAGGCAGAGGTTCAGCAACAGGTAGGCACGTATTGGTACAGAATCGTGAGACAAGAGAGTAATCGGTAATCAGGCAGAGGTTAAGCAACAGGTAGGCAGATAGGCGAAAGTACAGGATCAGAAAGCATGATCAGAGTCAAATAACAATAACAAGGTAGCAATATCCTAGTCTAGGTGTGAAATCCTTAGCATCAACACCAGGGAACTAGCCTAAGGTCTGAGCGCTAAGACGCAAGTATTCACGACAACAGACAAAGCTTGAATGAAGCCCGAAGGCTTAAGAAGCAGAGGAGACCCCACTGGCATGCCCCCTTGCCATTAGTGTTGGGCGAACGGTGTTCGCCACTGTTCGGGTTCTGCAGAACATCACCCTGTTCGGGTGATGTTCGAGTTCGGCCGAACACCTGATGGTGCTCGGCCAAACCGTTCGGCCACATGGCCGAACTAAGAGCGCATGGCCGAACGTTCCGCGAACGTTCGGCTAGCGCTGTGATTGGCCGAACGGGTCACGTGGTTCGGACCCCGAACGCGCTCTGATTGGTAGAACGGGTCACGTGGTTCGGGTAAATAAATACCCGAACCACGTCATATCTCCGCCATTTGTCTGTGGGTTTAGCTTTGGGTAGGCAGGCAGGGTAGTTCGCTCTCCAGCCACGCTAGCCAGGGTCCCCCCCAGTCATTGTGTGTCGCTGCTGGGAACAGTAGTACACCGCTCGCTCAGCCACACTATATATAGCATTGTTTACTGCCACTGTGTACCTCGCTCAGCCACACTATATATAGCATTGTGTTTACTGCCACTCTGTGTACACCGCTCAGCCAGACTATATAGCATTGTGTGTACTGCCACTCTGTGTACACGGCTCAGCCAGACTATATAGCATTGTGTGTACTGCCACTCTGTGTATACCGCTCAGCCAGACTATATAGCATTGTGTGTACTGCCACTCTGTGTACACCGCACAGCCAGACTATATAGCATTGTGTGTACTGCCACTCTGTGTACACCGCTCAGCCAGACTATATAGCATTGTGTGTACTGCCACTCTGTGTACACCGCTCAGCCAGACTATATAGCATTGTGTGTACTGCCACTCTGTGTACACCGCTCAGCCAGACTATATAGCATTGTGTGTACTGCCACTCTGTGTACAACGCTCAGCCAGACTATATAGCATTGTGTGTACTGCCACTCTGTGTACACTGCTCAGCCAGACTATATAGCATTGTGTGTACTGCCACTCTGTGTACACCGCTCAGCCAGACTATATAGCATTGTGTGTACTGCCACTCTGTGTACACGGCTCAGCCAGACTATATAGCATTGTGTGTACTGCCACTCTGTGTACACGGCTCAGCCAGACTATATAGCATTGTGTGTACTGCCACTCTGTGTACACCGCTCAGCCAGACTATATAGCATTGTGTGTACTGCCACTCTGTGTACACCCCTCAGCCAGACTATATAGCATTGTGTGTACTGCCACTCTGTGTACACCGCTCAGCCAGACTATATAGCATTGTGTGTACTGCCACTCTGTGTACACCGCTCAGCCAGACTATATAGCATTGCGTACTCTGCCAGTCAGTGTGTATATTGCTGGGATCAGTAATGCTCCACTCACCGCCAACCACTATATGAGCTCACCATGAGTTCCTCAGAGACCTCCGCTGTGAGCAGCACTCCCAACAACAGCAACAGACAACGCCCCACGCAAGCTATAACATCCACCCCAGCAGCCAGTGGTCAGCAGCAGCCCTCCCCGGAGGAGAATGTTGTGTCCATCGGTCCGTCGCCAGAGCGATTAATGAGGGCTGCCATTGAGGAGATGATGGGGCCTGATGTGGAGGAGGAGGTCTGGCTCACGCCAGCATCCCAAGTTAATGTTGAGGACGATGAGGGGTCTGTGTCTGGGGATGTTGGAGTGGCAGAGGTGGTGGGTGGGTCAGACTCAGGAGAAGAGTTGTATGATGAGGATGATGATCGGGACCATCTGTATGTGCCTCAGAGTCCGACCCCGGAAAACATGTTGTATCGTGTGTTTAGGTACTAAAATCTGCGTTCCCACTTCCCAGTACTGCCCGCAGTGCCCGGGTCCACGGATCCATATAATTTTTTGGGCAGCACTATCAAACTGTGGTACTATGAGTGAGTTGCCATGGTCCTTCTGTGCTGCCTGTCACACTCACCGTCTGTCTGCACTCTGCAGATGGATTGTTCAACACAGCTACGCCATCTGACATGTAGTCCTGGACCTTGACCATCTTCTCCAGGCGATTGGTGTTGGAGGACGTGGAACTGCCCGATTGCTGTTCTGTGGGCTGCTGCATGGGTGTCAGAAAATGTTCCCACTCCAAGGACACTGCCAATACCATTCCCTTTTGGGCACTAGCAGCAGCTTGTGTTCTTTGCTGCCCTCCTGGTCCTCCTGGGTTTGCTGAAGTCAGTCTGTCGGCGTACAACTGGCTAGAGAAGGAGGAGGATGTCAATCTCCTCTCTAAAGTCTCCATCCTAAAGGGCCTGCTGGAATTGTTCCATTTTTGACCTGTCTGACACTTTCTTCAATCAGTTTTTTAACATTGTGTTTGTATAAACTGGGTATAAACCCAGTAATTGGTGTTGTCCAGATTCCAGAATAATGAATAATAATGAATAGTGAATAATGCGCGGGCCGCGTTCAATGCAGTCTAGCATGAATTGAGCCATGTGTGCCAGAGAGTCCTGCCAGACTCCTCTGTCTTCATGTTCTTGTGAGCGTTGTGATTGTTGTGATGCACCATATTCGTCACCAGCATCACTTTCTTCCTCTTCTGCTGTCCATTCCCGCTAAATTGTGGAAGTCCAACGTGCACCGCTCTGTCCCTCGGCAGTGGGGGCATCCAATTCCTGCTCCAACTCCAGCTGTTCCTCGTCCTGTTCTTTGTCATAGCTGGGACCAGCGTTTCCTGAGGCAGGTTGCCTGATGTTGGTATCATCACGCTGATCGTTTTCATCTTCAGAATCCCCCACTTGCATCATGCCAGCGGTTTCCATCTTCAACATTGATTTCTTCAGTAAACACAGCAGTGGTATTGTAATGCTGACTGTAGAGTTGTCACTGCTCACTCACGCAACGTGGATTGCTCAAAATTTTGGAGGACTTGGCAGAGATCCAACATGGTGGCCCAATCAGATCCACAGAAGCTTGGTAGCTAGCTGCTGGAATGCGCCTCGGCACTACGCAAAAGCGTGCTAGCATGTGCAGCGTAGAATTCCAGCGCGTAGGGAGGGACATCACCCAGCGAGCGATGGTGCGCTAGATTGAAGCGCTCCTGCATCTCTTGGTGAGTCCTTCAGAAGCGGTACTGGACTTTTAACAATGTTTTTTTTTTTTTTCCTTCAACAGAAGATCTGCCACGTTGGAGTGAGGAGGACGCCGCCGACCCCGACACCAAGCTGAACCCCGGCGAACTCCAAGCAGAGGATCTTCAGGAACCCTCAAGGCTTTGAGCAAGCTGAGGAGGATCAGCAGTCCTGACGAGACCTCTCCTCATATGCGACTGAGTGCAGTGGAGCCCCCCAGAACAACCTCTCAGTTGTCACTTTGTCACTGGTCACTTTGTCACTTTGTCATTTTGTCACTTTGTCACTTGTCACTTTGTCACTTGTCACTTGTCACTTTGTAATTTTGTCACTTTGTCACTTGTCACTTTGTCACTTGTCACTTGTCACTTTGTCACTTGTCACTTTGTCATTTTTTCACTTTGTCATTTTGTCACTTTGTCACTGGTCACTTTGTCACTTTTCACTTTGTCACTTGTCACTTGGTCACTTGTCACTTGGTCACTTGGTCACTTGTCCAGATGATCTCGGTACACCTCCTGCGATTCAAATTCCTGCACACATTGCTCTGGGATTTGGGTGTGATGAATGATGCATCTAACTGGCCACCGGAGGCAATTAAGGCCTTCAAAACATTGAAAGCAGCTTTCTGTTCCGCCCCCATTTTGCGTCATGTTGAGTTGTTGACGTCATGTTCATCCTCGGCCTCGCCTTGCATTTCAGTGCGAGGTGCATTTTCCACAGTGGTTGTGAATCCGGGCACAACATTTGTGGCTGTTCCATTGACCTTTCACAGGTAGAAGATTGTGGGGGTGGGAATAGCTCCTCCGAATAGCCCATTGTGTCCTGAAAACTACTCATTGCATGGCTTTGCGCACACATTTTTTTGTCCTCATGCAAGGCCTGAGTTGCACCTGAAAGCGTGGCCTTCTCCTCCTGCGCCTCCTCCTGTTCCATCACGTCTGCTGCTGCTGGGTTAGCGTTGACGCCCGGTCCTTGTTTATTGAACCTCTTATCTTTATTACATTTATGACTGCATGGCGGTAAAAAGCATGCTATCTGCACGCTTCTTGTCCTCATGCAAGGCCTGGGTTGTTGTGTCTCAAAAAGCATGGCCTTCTCCTCCTGCGCCTGCTCCTGTTCCATCACGTGTGCTGCTGCTGCTGGGTTAGCGTTACCGGTCCCTTTTCCTGGAACCTCTTCTCTGTATTACATTTATGACTGCATGGCGACAAAAAGCATGTTACCTGTGCAAAGAAACATGACATTTTCCACATTTAAAAGACAGTTTTTCCTTTGAAACTTTACAATCAATTTTCTCAAAAACTATAGGCTCTTTTTCAAATATTTTTTTTCCTCTTGTACCCACTCCCAAGGTGCACATACCCTGCTAATTTGGGGTATGTAGCATGTAAGGAAGCTTAAAAGGCACGAAAGTTCGGGTCCCCATTGACTTCCATTATGTTCGGAGTTCGGCGCGAACACCCGAACATCGCGGCGATGTTCGGCGAACGTTCGCGAACCCGAACATCTAGGTGTTCGCCCAACACTACTTGCCATCAGCCAATCCTGGGCACCGTGGGACTCCTCTGACGTCAGCCGACCAGCAGGTCAGCTGACGGGCCTCCTCCCCGCATAAAGGTTTCGTCTATGCGCGTGCCCGCGTGCTAAGGCGACCCCCTGCCCGAGCGAACGTTCCGTCCTCGGCGTCCTAGACGCCGGACGGGTGGATGGCCGCATGGAGGCAGCTGCTGCGGCGGTGCTGCTCGCCGCAGCTGCCTCGAGTCTTACACTCCTGCTGGCCCAGGTTGACTCATCTGATTTTACTCATTATTCCAAGTGCATTATATTATTACAGTAAGGCCTTAGCCCACTTAACATTTGGAAGCTGTAGAAAGACTAGTTTCGTTATGGCCATTCCAGCTGCAGTGACACAGCAACAAAATATACCCTTTTTGTCTTTAGCAGTTTAATTGGGTCTCCTGGATAGTGGGTCAATCTCCGGATACTCAGACACCTTTGTATTATGAAAGTGATTATTTATGAGTTAAGGAAAAAGCATTGTTCCGTTCCTCCTCTTGGAAGTGTTTACTTAATGCTGTCTCCCAGCAGCCAAAAAAAAAGAAGGCCCTCTCCCTCAGCAATGCCTTGTGGACATTAATTGAACAGAATTAGCTTATAAAAACCTCTACAAGTGTTAGTAATTGATGGCATTAGTTAACAAAACACATATTTTTAATGCAAGGGCATTAATGCAGAGGAGCAGCAGGTCTGCCACTGGACGTTATTGATACTCCATCCATTGGGTGGTGGAACTTCATATGGTTAAACGTGCACACAGTGCCCAGGGTTTTAAAAACCCCACCTCATTCTACACAGAACTCAGATGTGGAGATGAGTCAGAAGGTGAAGTTTTTAAAGAATATCCAAAGGGCAGAGGCTCTGTTCTATTGGAGCATCCTGCTTACTTCCCCAGGATGTTGCCACAATGCAACATCTTCCTCTCCTTTCCAGGTATTATGTTTATCCTGTCTTTAGATGATGATGTTGGATGGATCATGCACCTCATTGTCACAAGAGAGTATTACCACTTGTCCGTACTTGTCACCAGACCCAAGCTCAGATGAAGAGTATATATATTTGGCAGATGGATTTAATTTGGTCAGATTCCAAGGTATTAAATAACACCCAGATGGCAGAGGTTTTGCCTTTAGGCATTGTGCTCCTTCTTAGAATGTTGCTGCTATGCAATTTCCTCCTCTCCACTAGCTTAAATTAGTGTTGGGTCCTCCAACTCCTCATTTAACTTCTCATCCTCATTGGACTTTATCTTACAATGAGCACTAGGTGGTGACACCTTTATTTCATCTTTTCCATTTTCAAACATGGCAGACTGTTACCCACCCTACTCTTTTTACCTTGCCTGATTCTCCCTCGTTTCACACAGAAAAGCAATGGTTTCAGCATCAATGCATGGTATGTCTTGGCCCTGTCCCGGTTATTTTGAGTCCTAGCACAGAATGCTGAAACAGATCCCAAGGCTGATTTCTATCATTGTGTTTTAAAATTTTTAGGAGGATTTGGCTTTGAATGAAGTAGAGATAGCCTTTTCATCTTGAACAAAAATAAATGCTGCTCTTTGTTTGGGAAAGGTGCTTTGTGCTTTCCTGGATCAACTCCACTACATTGTTAATGTGATTGTGAAGTTAACACCTCATTTAGGAATCTGAGCAGCACCTCTACAATTTTTTTGAGCTGGAGGTGTCTCCAATAAACTGACTTTAAATAGAGCAAAAGTGACAAGAGAAGTAAACAAAAAAAACCAAACTTTTATTTTCCCCTAGATAAGGTACGGAAAATGTACAAGCCCTTCCTGACAGCAAAATTCAGTACTTATTATTAGGGATGATCGGAAAGGCTGATTTCCGATTCCGCAGAAATTCGGAATTCATCAGAACGAAATTCCGTAACCGTTACATTCCGGCGGAATATTTCGGAATTCCGCGTTCCGGCGGTACAATTTCAGTGATCTCATTTGAAATCTTGTTTTTGAAACAACGTAGGCCATGGGACCTAGTGGCTGTTCCACTGGTCATTTTTTAATTTTTTTATTCTTTTGGAGCAGCAGGAGTTGTCGTAGACCATGGGACCTAGAGGTGGTTTCACAGCAGTCGTTATAATTTTTTTGGAGCAGCAGGAGAAGTTTTAGGCCATTGGACCTAAAGGTGGTTCGACGGCAGTCATTAAAAAATTATTTAGGAGCAGCAGGAGTTGTCGTAGGCCATGGGACCCAGATGTGGTTCCATGGCAGTCATTAAAAAATTATTTAGGGACAGCAGAAGTTGTCGTGGGCCATGGGACCTAGAGGTGGTTCCACGGCAGTCATTAAAAAATTATTTAGGAGCAGTAGGAGTTGTCGTAGGCCATGGGACCTAGATATGGTTCCACTGCAGTCATTAAAAAATTATTTAGGAGCAGCAGGAGTTGTCGTAGGCCAATTATTTTAGTCATCTTATTATTGTATATTGGACTCATTATCTCGCCTTGTAATTGTCACTGATCCATGACTCGTTCATTTTTATGAACGTTAGTATGTCCACATTGTCTGTGGACAGACGGGTCCATTGGTCGGTGACCACCCCACCTGCAGCGCTAAATACTCCCTCAGAAAGAACACTGGTGGCGGAGCATGCAAGAACCTCCAGTGCATACTGAGCAAGGTCAGGCCAGGTATCCAGTTGTTTTGTCCAATACTCCATGGGGTCATCATTACTCTCCATATTGTCTGGAGCACTGGCCGACCCCAAGTAACCATTCACCATACGGACCAGCCGCTGGCGGTGACCACTTTGTCCGCTGGTGGTGCTGCTGCAAGAAGGAGTATCCGGCATTGGCTGGTAAAATTCCTTCAGCATACTCAGCAGGTTCCCAGATTGGCTATTGTTGCTGCTGCTGGGAGTGGGACCACCAGACCGTTGCTGAGTGTGATGAGGCTTGGTAGCTTGGGCCCGGGATACAGGTGCAGGAAACGCATCTTCTACCCAACGAAGAAGGGCATCCCGGATCTGGCTCATCCTGGCGTCTGCTTGGGAGGAGGGTATGAACTGACGCATTTTCCCCTTGCATCTAAGATGGTGGCCACCCACATGTCGAGCCTTGATTTTAAAGTTTTAATCCGGGGGTCCTTACGGAGGCATTGGAGCATATGTGCAGCCATAGGGAAGAGATGTCTGCCATTTATCACCTCTTCCGGGCTGTCAGACTCAGAACTGTCGTCATGCCCCAGCTTCACATCATCTGAATCTTCTTCCCACCCCCAGACAATGGGCTCTTCTTCTTCCACAAGCTCTGCCTCCTCATCCAGGACTGGAGCATGCCCACTCACTCCCCCACTTAACTGACCACTGTTCAGTAGGGCTTCCTCCCCCTGTTCGAGCAGCTGTCACTGGTCCCCAGTAATGTAGTCCAGTGGCCCTGTTCTGGTGGAAGATGTCTCAGACAGGTATAGCCTGACCACCATGCACTGCTCCCACAACCTCTCCAGCATGTGGAGGGTGGAGTTTCACCACGTTGGACAATCAGAAATAAGCCTGTGCTGCGGCAGGCTATGGCAGCATTGCAGCAGTTTCATGGCCATGGTGGCAGTTGCGGAGCGACGGATGTGGGCTGACACTTTTCGTGCTGAGGCCAAAGCGTCCTTCAAATCATCAAAAGTTTGTAGAAATGTCTGGACTACAAGGTTGAAGACGTGGGCCAAGCAAGTTAAGTGAGTGTAGCCACCTTCCGAAATGGTGGCCAGCATGTTGGCACCATTATCAGACACCACTACACCTGTGTCCAGTTTTCGGGGGGTCAGCCACTGCCGAATCTGATTGTGTAAGGCTGCAAGGATTACAGATCCGGTTTGCCTGTTCTCGTCCATGGATTCCAGTTTCAGCACTGCTTGGCATCGATGGTGCTGCAGACCAGTGTAGGAGTGGGACCACTTGCTGGGAGGCTCAGCAACGGCAGACTGGCCTTGGACAGAACAGGTAGCAGAGGGAAGTGGAACAGGCCTCTCCTTCAACCCATGTGGCGGCACCACCAGCTGAGATGCCCCAGATCTTGCACCCTCCTCAGCAGCACCATGGAGGGTGTCCCAATGTGCGGTAAAAGTTAGATACTTTCCCTGCCCATGCCTGCTCCTCCGGCCATCCATAGTGAAGTGCACCTTGCCACCGACAGCGTGATCCATAGACTGGCCGACACACTCCACAATGTGCTGGTGAAGGGCAGGAATAGCATTCCTGCCAAAATAATGGCGGCTGGGGATCCGCCATTGTGGAGCAACACTGTTCATTAGTCTGCGGAAGGGGACACAGTCCACAAACTGGTAGGGCAGCAGCTGTTGGCCCAACAGCCTTGCCAGGAGCGCATTATTTTTTACAACAAAAGGATCACTTGCAGGGAGCATCCGCTTCCTCTGCAACATTTCTGGCACAGAGGCCTGACGCTGGAACACTGGTGATTCAGAGGAAACCAACAAGGGTAATGATGAGATGCTTGCCGAGGTCTGGAGTCCTCTACTAGCCTGGCATGCAGAAGGATTTGAAGTAGAATGGGACTGAGCAGGTTGGATAGGGACAGGACGAGTAGAAAAAAAAGAGGAGGGGCCTGTTGCTGCTGCTTTTCCTCCACACATCTGATTGTAATGTTTTACATATTCAAACTCCCGTCTGTGGTGGTTGCGCAGATGGCTTATCAGCCCTGAAGTGCTGAACCCAGTGCCCGATTTGCCTCTGCTCACCGATTTACGGCACACAGAACAGACTGCCCTGGATTCATCATCTTCCAGAACAGTAAAATAATTGCATGCAGGGGACGTGTGTGCATGTCCAGCAGTGATGCGACCTTTTCTAGCACCTTGATGCTCAGCATTGGACTGGTGGCGGGTACTGACAGACGGGAAAGCACTTGCAGGCTGCTGGCCAACGTCTGCTCTGTTTCTACAAGCTGCTCACGCCTGCTGGTGCCTAAACCTACAGGTGGCAACCACGTTCGATCAGCCACCTCATCATCCCAAATATCATCCAGTTCAATAAGGGACTCTTCTGGACCCTCCACCTGGCCACCAAACACCTCTGTAGTTGAGTGGTGGTGATGATGATGTTGACTGGTGACACTGGATGAAGAAAACACAGTGGCCATTTTTGTCACCACAGAACCCACCACTTCTTGGGAGCTTGGTCCCATGGTCTCCTCCAATGCCTCCTCCCAAACCTTCTCCACATCTCTATCAGCGATGTAGGTGTGCTTTACTTCTGGAGTGGAGTACTGGAAGGAAACAACCTCGTCAAGAGAAGCAGCTGCAGTCGGGTTCTGGTCATGAGGAACCTGGCGGCCGTTGCTGCTGCAACTAGCTTCAAGTTCCTCAGACTGGGTAGAGGGTTCCTGATCTAAATAATCCACAACTCTCTTCGCCTCCTGCTCTGTCAAAAATGTCCTGCCTGCTGCGAACAAAGGGAAGACATCTCTGACCAGGGGGAGGGGATGCTTCCTGCTGCTGCTGCCACCCTCAACCTGATCACGTACTTGACGTGATCCACCAACACCACCATCACTCCATTTCCTTTTAGGAGTGGCAGGAAATTGCTGCTGCTCTCACTCCATTATTTTTGGGTCACAAACTTTATTGGGGAAGGGGTATGAGCGACAGAACAGATCAGAAAATAAGGGGATGAAATAAAGAAAATAAAGAAAAAAAAAAAACTTGCACTACACTCACTGAACTAATCAATCACTAATCAATCACCGAACTCACTCTCACTCTGTCAAACACTAAGCCTGCGGCATGGCTGGCTCTGCACCAACTACTAGCACACTACACTACAATCTATCACTCAAACTAACAATCTTGAAGGGTATCCACGGCTATAATTTTTAGGTAATTCCCGGAAGAGTTGATTTAGGGATAGAGTTGGGCCGAACCTCCGATTTTAGGTTCGCGAACCCTGTTCGCGAACTTCCGCGAAAGGTCCGGTTCGCAAAAAAGTGTCAAAAAATGTCAAACACCAGATCTGCTGCATGCTTGTTCAGGGTCTAGGGCTAAAAGTATTGGAGGCAGAGGATCTGCAGGATAGCCAGGTAACTGGTATTGCTTAAAAGGAAATCAATATGGTAGCCTCCATATACCTTTCACTACAGTTCTCCTTTAAGCAACCTAATGGTTCTATTGCATTGAGCATAAATGTTAAATTTTAGGCTAGCTTCACTTACTTCTGTAGTGGTACAGTGCTTAGGGTGATGTGCCCACCACACAGTGAGATCTGGGTTTGATTCCCAGCTATGGTATGATCTGGTGTCTGACATTTTTGTAAGATCTGACAAGATTAGCTGCATGCTTGTTTCTGGTGTGATTCACACTACTGCAGCCAAATAGATCAGCAGGGCTGCCAGGCAACTGGTATAGCTTAAAAGGAAATCAATATGGCAGCCTCCATATACCTCTCACTACAGTTCTCCTTTAAGCAACCTAATGGTGCATTGAGCATAAATGTTAAATTTTAGGCTAGCTTCACTTACTTCTGTAGTGGTACAGTGCTTAGGGTGACATGCCCACCACACAGTGAGATCTGGGTTTGATTCCCAGCTATGGTATGATGTATACTCATGTATGTATCCCCAGCTATGGTATGATGTATACTCATGTATGTATTCCCAGCTATGGTATGATGTATACTGGTTTTTAAAATAGTATAATTCCCTGGCAGAAGAGACCCTCCTCCCTCCGGTAGGAGGTAGGAGGTAGAAGGGTAGAAGGGAGGCCAATTAAAATCTCCCTAGCAGAGTGTGTAGCAGCTGTCCCATAACTAATTAGTGTAGCCAGACAACTGAGTCAAATGGTATAAAGGACCTAGCTTGAAAGGAGGGTGGGCAGGTTCTTTAGCACTGAAAGCAGTGTGTTTGACAATAACATGTCTGCTGACAGTGAAATGGAGGCTAAAAATTTTGCTCAATACAGCATTATGGGGCGAATCGAACTTCTGCAAAAGTTCGCCTGATGCAGGCGAACGCGAACCCCCAAAGTTCGCCTGGAACCGTTCGCCGGCGAACCGTTCGGCCCATCTCTATTTAGGGATTTATCTGACTGCCATCTGGAGTCTGGAAGTAATTTTTCCCTTTGAAGGCTGATTGGTCCAAGCCTTGCAAGGTTTTTGCCTTCCCATGGATCAACTGGGATATGTTCAGGTTCAGAATGGTGTTTTATTTTTATTTTTTTTATTTATTTTTATTTTTTTTCTGGTTGGACTTGATGGCCGAATGCCTTTTTACAACCAAACTAACTAAGTAACTATGTAACATAGTAGCATAGCGCGCATTATACTAGCAATGCTCAAATTACTAAGGTAATGTGGGTTGTGCAATGTGCACTACCTTGTTTCTGTAAGTAATGGTAAAATTGCTGTGAGCTCTCTGCACACAGAACCTTTACTATGCACCTATCAAAGTATTGAGTAAGGGCTTGTTCACACTAAGGGCGTTTGTGGTTGTTTTTTGAACGCAGGCGATTTCAGAAATCACCCTAAAGCACTTAGTTCTATTCCCTATGAGAGTGTTCACATATGAGCGGTTCGATTCCGATCCACTCACCAAAGCACTGCCTGTACCATATTCAGGGCAATTTGCCTGTAATGGAAGGTATAGGGAAATCGCAAGGCGCTTGAAAAAGTGCTTTTTAAAGCAATTTCCCGAGTGTTTTGATGAATAAATACATTGTATGCCTTCATTTCCGGGTACAAGAGTAGAGTTGGGCCGAACCTCCGATTTTAGGTTCACGAACCGGGTTCGCGAACTTCCGCAGAAGGTTCGGTTCGCGTTAAAGTTCGCGAACCGCAATAGACTTCAATGGGGATGCGAACTTTGTAAAAAAAAAAATTATGCTGGCCACAAAAGTGATGGAAAAGATGTTTCAAGGGGTCTAACACCTGGAGGGGGGCATGGCGGAGTGGGATACACGCCAAAAGTCCCCGGGAAAAATCTGGATTTGCCGCAAAGCAGCGTTTTAAGGGCAGAAATCACATTGAATGCTAAATGACAGGCCTAAAGTGCTTTAAAACATCTTGCATGTGTATACATCAATCAGGTAGTGTAATTAAGGTACTGCTTCACACTGACACACCAAACTCACCGTGTAACGCACCGCAAACAGCTGTTTGTGTAGTGACGGCCGTGCTGGACTGGTGCGCACCATGGCGAGAGTGCAGGTTTTGGTGGCTTTACAGCCCATATGGTCGCCTGGCTGATGTAGCTGAATGACAGAACAGTGACTGTCCAGCTGATCAAATTTGGTCTGACCACAATGAAGCAACGACCTTATTATCTTTTGTGTGCCCCCCGAGACACTCATCTAGGCGCCGGTCATTGCTTTATTGTGATACGCAAGCCCCTTCACCACGGCAAGGTAATGATCACGAAGGGGAATGGGCGCATGTACATGCCTTTTCTTTTGTTGTTGCAGCTGCCCGCAGTGCAGCCAGAAAAATTAGGCAGTCATGTACACGCACCAGAAAAATGATTACAGCAGCCGCTGGTAGCAGCGGCCTAAAAAATTCAGCAATCCGCCTGAAGTCCCGGACCCTGTTGGTGGTGGCGAAGAAGGTAGTCAAGCGGCCTGCAGGCAGACATGCTGTGTGGAGGGACTGGGAGCGACTTAGTCTTCTTGGGGCAGGCCAGGTAGCCAGTCACACGGCGTGCAGGCAGAGATGCTGTGTGTGTGGGGACTGACTTAGTCTTGGGGCGGGCAGCAGCCCTCCGGGATCCATGCCTCATTCATTTTGATAAAGGTGAGGTACTTAACACTTTTGTGACTTAGGCGACTTCTCTTCTCAGTGACAATGCCTCCAGCTGCGCTGAAGGTCCTTTCTGACAGGACGCTTGCGGCAGGGCAGGAGAGAAGTTGGATGGCAAATTGGGACAGCTCTGGCCACAGGTCAAGCCTGCGCACCCAGTAGTTCAAGGGTTCCTCATCGCTGTTCACAGCAGTGTCTACATCCACACTTAAGGCCAGGTAGTCGGCTACCTGCCGTTCCAGGCGTTGGTGGAGGGTGGATCCGGAAGGGCTACGGTGAGGCGTTGGACTAAAGAACGTCCGCATGTCCGACATCACCATGAGATCGCTGGAGCATCCTGTCTTTGACTGCGTGGACACGGGAGGAGGATTAGTGGCAGTGGTACCTTGCTGGCGTTGTGCTGTCACATCACCCTTAAAGGCATTGTAAAAGCATAGTTGACAGCTGGTTCTGCATGTGCTGCATCCTTTCCACCTTCAGGTGAGTTGGTAACAGGTCCGCCACTTTGTGCCTGTACCGAGGGTCTAGAAGTGTGGCCACCCAGTACAGCTCATTCCCCTTGAGGTTTTTTATATGGGGGTCCCTCAACAGGCAGGACAGCATAAAAGACGACATCTGCACAAAGTCGGATCCAGTACCCTCCATCTCCTCTTGCTCTTCCTCAGTGACATCACATAAGTCAACCGCCTCCCCCCAGCCGCGAACAATACCATGGGAAGGTTGAGCAGCACAAGCCCCCTGCGAAGCCTGCTGCGGTTGTTCTCCTGCCGCCGTCCCCTCCTCCTCCTCCTCCCCCAAAGACACACCTTGCTCATCATCCTCTGAGTCTGACTCGTCTTCTGCACACGACTTCTCTTCTTCCTCCTCCTCCCCCCCTGTGCTGCCGCAGGTGTTGAGGAAACAGCTGGGTCTGATGAAAATTGGTCCCATGCCTGTTCCTGCCGTAACGGTTCCTGGTCACGCTCATTCGCAGCTTCATCCGCCACTCTACGCACAGCACACTCCAAGAAGTAAGCGTAGGGAATTAAGTCGCTGATGGTGCCCTCACTGCGGCTCACCAGGTTGGTCACCTCCTCAAACGGCCGCATGAGCCTGCATGCATTTTTCATCAGTGTCCAGTTGTCGGGCCAGAACATCCCCATCTTCCCAGACTGTTTCATTCTATTGTAGTTGTAGAGGTACTGGGTGACGGCTTTCTTCTGTTCTAGCAGGCGGGAGAACATGAGCAGGGTCGAATTCCAGCGAGTCGGGCTATCGCAAATCAGGCGTCTCACCGGCATGTTGTTTTTCCGCTGAATTTCCGCAAAGCGTGCCATGGCTGTGTAAGACCGCCTCAAATGGCCACAGAACTTCCTGGCCTGCTTCAGGACATCCGCTAAGCCAGGGTACTTTGCCACAAATCTTTGAACAACTAGATTCATGACATGTGCCATGCAGGGTATGTGTGTCAGCTTCCCCATATGCAAAGCGGCAAGCAGATTGCTGCCGTTGTCGCACACCATGTTGCCTATCTCCAGGTGGTGCGGGGTCAGCCACTCATCCACCTGTTTCTTAAGAGCAGCCAGGAGAGCTGCTCCAGTGTGACTCTCCGCTTTGAGACAAGACATGTCTAAGATGGCGTGACACCGTCGTACCTGGCATGTAGCATAGGCCCTGCAGAGCTGGGGCTGTGTAGCTGGAGAGGAGAACTGCCACTCAGCCAAGGAGGAGGAGGACAGCAAAGAGCATGTAGCAGGAGGAGAGGAGGTGGCAGGAGGCCTGCCTGCAAGCCGTGGAGGTGTCACAATTTGGTCCGCTGCGCCCTGCTTGCCATCGTTCACCACCAGGTTGACCCAATGGGCTGTGTACATAATGTAGCGGCCCTGCCCGTGCTTGGCAGACCAGGCATCCGTGGTCAGGTGGACCCTTGACCCAATGCTCTTCGCAAGAGATGACACCACTTGCCTCTCAACTTCACGGTGCAGTTGGGGTATGGCCTTTCTCGAAAAATAAGTGCGGCCTGGCATCTTCCACTGCGGTGTTCCGATGGCCACAAATTTACGGAAGGCCTCAGAGTCCACCAGCCGGTATGGTAACAGCTGGCGAGCTAACAGTTCCGCCACGCCAGCTGTCAGACGCCGGGCAAGGGAGTGACTGGCCGAAATTGGCTTCTTCCGCTCAAACATTTCCTTCACGGACACCTGACTGCTGCTGTGGGCAGAGGAGCAGGAAGCGCTCAAGGGCAGAGGCGGAGTGGAGGAGGGTGCCTGTGAAGGTGGAAGGGAGAAAGCGGCAGAAGCAGATGATGCACCTGAAGGAGGAAGAGGAGAAGGAGGGTGACTTTTCTTTTGTGTGCTGCTGCTGCTTTTGCTCAGGTGGCCATCCCATTGCTGTTTGTGCCTTTTCTCCAGGTGCCTTCGTAAGGCACTTGTCCCTACGTGAGTGTTGGCCTTTCCACGGCTCAATTTTTGTTGGCAGAGCGAACAGATGGCTTTGGTCCGATCTGAGGCACACACATTAAAAAATTTCCACACCGCTGAGCCACCCTGGGATGTGGGCACTATGGGGACCTCAGCAGCTGATGCTGAAGGGCAAGTTGGCTGGCTGTACATAGGTGGCGATACATGGTGCCGGACACTGCCACCAGCTGTTTCTGACGAAGAGCTGCCCCAGCTTCTTTCAGCAACTTCTCTCCTCCTACTACTCTCTGACTCCCCCTCTGAACTGTCCCCCTCTTCATCTCCTCTATTGGGAACATACAGAGGATCCCTATCATCGTCATCATTGTAATCATCCTGCCCAGCTTCGCTTGCCTCAGAAAAATCCAAACATGCACCATCAGTAGGTCCTTCATCCTCCTTACACGTTACATCCATAGTGTTGCCGCGTAACTCAGACATATGAGCTGGTGAAAATTCATCTGGCTGTAACAATGGCTGTGCATCAGTGATTTCAACACTAAATAATTCTTGCGAAGTGTCAAATGCAGCGGAAGTGGTGCTAGTAGTAGCGCTGGTGGCTGAGCAAGATGAGGTGTTCTGTGTCGCTAAATACTCAACCACGTCCTGACAATCTTGGGAGGTGATGGGACGTGCCTTCTTCCGAGCACTGTACTGTGGGCCAGGTCCACACGAAATTACATTTACACGACCTCGCGCAGACCTGCCGGGTGGCCTTCCTCTGGCTCTGGCACTACCTCTTCCTCTACCTGTTTTGTCCATATCGGGTATGCACGGAGTGGTATATCACACTGCGTGCACTCACGTAGGTAGGTGGGTTCACTTAACTGCACAGGTATGCGCACTGATGCGGTGGGTTCACTGAACAGAACAGGTATACAGTGGCGGGTTCACTGAACAGTACAGGTATACAGTGGTGGGTTCACTGAACACAACAGGTATGCAGTGGCGGGTTCACTGAACAGAACAGGTATACAGTGGTGGGTTCACTGAACAAAAAAGGTATGCAGTGGCGGGTTCACAGAACAGTTATGCAGTGGCAGATTCACTGAACACAACAGGTATGCAGTGGCGGGTTCACTGAACAGAACAGGTATACAGTGGCGGGTTCACTGAACAGAACAGGTATGCAGTGGCGGGTTCACAGAACAGGTATGCAGTGGCAGGTTCACTGAACACAACAGGTATGCAGTGGCGGGTTCACTGAACAGGTATACAGTGGCGGGTCCACTGAACAGAACAGGTATGCAGTGGCAGGTTCACTGAACACAACAGGTATGCAGTGGCGGGTTCACTGAACAGAACAGGTATACAGTGGCGGGTTCACTGAACAGTACAGGTATACAGTGGCGGGTTCACTGAACACAACAGGTATGCAGTGGCGGGTTCACTGAACAGAACAGGTATACAGTGGCGGGTTCACTGAACACAACAGGTATGCAGTGGCGGGTTCACTGAACAGGTATACAGTGGCGAGTTCACTGAACAGAACAGGTATACAGTGGCGGGTTCACTGAACACAACAGGTATACAGTGGCGGGTTCACAGAACAGGTATGCAGTGGCAGGTTCACTGAACACAACAGGTATGCAGTGGCGGGTTCACTGAACAGGTATACAGTGGCGGGTCCACTGAACAGAATAGGTATGCAGTGCCTGTTCACTGAACACAACAGGTATGCAGTGGTGGGTTCACTGAACAGGTATGCAGTGGTGGGTTCACAGAACAGGTATGCAGTGGTGGGTTCACAGAACAGGTATGCAGTGGCAGGTTCACTGAACAGGTATGCAGTGGTGGGTTCACTGAACAGGTATGCAGTGGTGGGTTCACTGAACAGGTATGCAGTGGTGGGTTCACAGTACAGGTATGCAGTGGTGGGTTCACAGAACAGGTATGCAGTGGCGCGTTCACAGAACAGGTATGCAGTGGCAGGTTCACTGAACACAACAGGTATGCAGTGGCGGGTTCACTGAACAGGTATACAGTGGCGGGTCCACCGAACAGAACAGGTATGCAGTGGCGGGTTCACTGAACACAACAGGTATGCAGTGGTGGGTTCACAGAACAGGTATGCAGTGGCGGGTTCACAGAACAGGTATGCAGTGGCAGGTTCACTGAACACAACAGGTATGCAGTGGCGGGTTCACTGAACAGGTATACAGTGGCGTGTCCACTGAACAGAACAGGTATGCAGTGGCGGGTTCACTGAACACAACAGGTATGCAGTGGTGGGTTCACAGAACAGGTATGCAGTGGCGGGTTTACAGAACAGGTATGCAGTGGCAGGTTCACTGAACACAACAGGTATGCAGTGGCAGGTTCCCTGAACAGGTATACAGTGGCGGGTCCACTGAACAGAACAGGTATGCAGTGGCGGGTTCACTGAACACAACAGGTATGCAGTGGTGGGTTCACAAAACAGGTATGCAGTGGCGGGTTCACAGAACAGGTATGCAGTGGCAGGTTCACTGAACACAACAGGTATGCAGTGGCAGGTTCACTGAACAGGTATACAGTGGCGTGTCCACTGAACAGAACAGGTATGCAGTGGTGGGTTCACTGAACAGGTATGCAGTGGTGGGTTCACAGAACAGGTATGCAGTGGTGGGTTCACAGAACAGGTATGCAGTGGTGGGTTCACAGAACAGGTATGCAGTGGCAGCCTGGCAGGTTCACTGAACAGGTATGCAGTGGTGGGTTCACAGAACAGGTATGCAGTGGCAGCCTGGCAGGTTCACTGAACAGGTATGCAGTGGTGGGTTCACAGAACAGGTATGCAGTGGCGGGTTCAATGAACAGGTATGCAGTGGTGGGTTCAATGAACAGGTATGCAGTGGTGGGTTCACAGAACAGGTATGCAGCCAGGAACAAGCTAAGCCTAACTAATCTTTCCCTATGAGAGACAGTCTGCAGCAGCTCGCCCTACTCTCACTAATGCAGGCACACGAGTGACCGTAATGGCCGCCGCTGCCTGCCTTATATAAGGGGGGTGGGGCTCCAGGGGCTAGTGTAGCCTAATTGGCTACACTGGGCCTGCTGACTGTGATGTAGAGGGTCAAAGTTGACCCTCCATGGTGCATTATGGGGCGAACCGAACTTCCGCAAACGTTCGCCTGCGGGACGCGAACGCGAACCACGGAAGTTCGCATGGAACCGTTCGCAGGCGAACCCTTCGGCCCAACTCTATACAAGAGTTCACTTCCTGACTGATATCAGGAAGCGAAAAAAAACCCCCTGCTTTCTAAGCGCGTAGAAAGTGTAGGGAAATCGCAAAAAATTGCTCAGTGCTTGAAAAAGCGCTGGGCGATTCATAATGTTAACAAGGCCTAATTCCTACATTGCACCACAAAAAAAAGAAAAACAGATGTGACCCATTGAGGGAAGAACCTTACAAGACTTTTGAAGGTCTGCTGTGGAATCTGGCATTAGGAGAAAAGCCTTTTCATCTTGTAAGTTACAAAGTGTAGGCTACATGGATTGGATTTGCTTTCTAGCACATATATATAGATTCTCAATTGAGACTGAGATCTGCAAAATGTTGATTTAAAGGTGGCCACACCATATAATTAATATAATTTTTTTGAAATATCTGTTCAATTTAAGAATTGCAGTCAATTTTTCTGACTGATTGTAACATTTCAAAAATATGTACCACACACCTATGTTAAATTTTTCCCCAATTATGATAAAAATGATTGGAAAGTCTGAGAAAATTGTTAGGGTGTGTATATTAACCTTTTGGGGACTGACGTAGTTTGAATCTATGTCCAGCAGGTGGTGCTGCCGCCCTGATTGGACGTTGATTCAACGTCCGCGCTAACGAACCATCCCGATGCGATCGTTCACACCGGAGAGGGAAGATTAAGCTGTCATATGATAGCTTCCCTCAGTGATCAACAGCCATTGCCTATCGCGATCACTATGATTGCCGGTGGATCATAGTGATCACTTACAGAGCTGCGGCGGAAGGGGGGGGGGGAAAGAAGAGGATACGCTCACCTTCCTGCCATTCCTTCGATGATCGGCATTCCCCTCCGCTCTGGCCAGCATCCCTGCTGTATTGACGCTAAGTGCCGGGTCCCGGCTTGATGACGTCATCAAGCCGGGACCCGGTACTTAGCGTCAGTACAAGCTGGGAAGCCAGCAAGAGCAGAGTTGTCTACAGCTGCTCATCGCTGGAGCCTGGGAGGTGAGTAAAGGCTGCCAGCAATACGGGGGATACCTGGCCACCCAGGGGGGGACCATGCCTACGTGCCCACAGTAGGTATCCGGCTGCCTGATCCCCACCAAACGCGCCCTCCCACATGTAAAATGCTTGGTCCTTAAAGGGGGGTAGGCAGCAGGTCTCGAAGGGGTTAATAAATTGACAATATAACACACACCATACAATCTTTAGAAAAATTTAAGAAAGATTTCCAGCATTTCGGATCAATAAAAATCGAAAAAAAAAAACAGGAAATCCGATCTAATTTTTCAGTCGAATGAAAAAAAAAAAAAGCTTTTGATTTTTTCAGGAGATCCGATCATATTTATCGAATTGCCGTAAAATCGGATCATGTGTGGCCACCTTAAAAGAGAACATGATTCATCAGATTAGGCTACCTTCTTCCATTGTTATACTCCAGTATTAACACATCTCCATTGTAGCTAATTTCAGCAATGGCCTGCAGTCATCATGGGTACTCTTATTGGCCTGCCACTTAACAAACAAGTTTCTCTCATTTTTGTGGGATTGGACCAGAAAGGGCACCATTCACAACAATGAGAAGCCATCATTCCCAGTAATGCTTTAGCCGCTTCATCAGTTGTGCATCAGTAAGGATATGCCACATAAGACCTAGTATTTTGGAGATGCTCTCTCTCAATCATCTAACCATCACAATTTAGCTCTTGTCAAAGTCACTCATACCCTTAAATCCATTTTCCTGCCTCCAGTACATCAACTTTTAAAGAGAGCTTGGATGCTTTCCTTGCATTGAAGGGCATCCACAGCTATAATTAGTAGGTTATTCCTGGGAGTGTTGATCCAGGGATTTATCTGACTGCCATCTGGAGTCGGGAAGGATTTTTTCACTTTTAAGGCTAATTGGCCAAAGCCTTGTAAGGTTTTTCACCTCCCCCTGGATTAACTGGGATAGGTGCGGGTTCAGGATAGTGTTGTGTTTTTTTTCTTCTGTTTGAACTTGATGGAAGGGTGTCTTTTTTCAACCAAACTATGCAACTATGTACCTTCAAGATCTAACAATTCACTTGTTTTCTTATATATCACACCCCTTAACAGGGATATGTTTAGTATTGGCTCGGGTAGGTTTGGCATGAGATATTAACAATAGTTGCAATGTTAGTAATATCTTGCCCCTCTCCATTCCTACCACGGTGTTCCCTCTCAAAGCTTAACTCAGAGGTGGATTATGAAGAAATGTGGCCCTAGGCAAGGTAGTACCTGTGGCTCCCCCTTACGGTCCTTTTGGTAATCTGAGGTGGAGAAGGGTCAGAGAAGGTGGCAGTTGAGCCCCTGGACACCCACTTGTCCCCAGACACCTGCCTAGGTTGCCTTGTGGTTTATCCTGCCCTTGCCTATCTGTTAAACTTAACCTTTCGGTGACCGACGTAGGTTGAATCTACATCCAGCAGGTGGTGCTGCTACCCTGACTGGACGCTGATTCAATTTCCAAGCTAAAGAACCGTCCCGATGCGATCATGCGCACCGGAGAGGGGAGATTAAGCTGTCATTAACATTCCCCCCTCTCCATGCTTAACACTAGCCTCCCTCTTTTTCACATCTCATTCTGACTCAAACCTCTCCACCCCCACACTAACCCCTTGGCGAACCATAGCCACACATTTGCCGTGCAATCTATGATGGTGCAGTGTTGTGACAACTGCTGCTTGAGCCTAAAGAACCTGCTTGCCTTTACAGGTGCATCTGTAATGAGATAATGTTTTTCTCTTCTGGCAGTGGTTTTAATGTTTTTGTGGCATATTCTTTATTATTTTAATCACAACTTACTGTAGATTCCCAAGACGTTTAATTTTTGCCTAAGCATCTGAAATGTCTTAAGTTATTGATATTGCTTTTAATATAGAAACGGAACTTTGGTACATATTTTTCTAACTCCCAGGCATTTGCTTTGGCAACAGACACTCCTTCTGTGTGAACACCCACTGATAAGTATTTAGGCAGCCCATTCAACACAATTACTACTATCCAGCACATCTAGTGTGATGAGCTGCCAATTAATTCAATGATATAAGCCAGCCAATTCCCCAATAGGACTTGTAGTTTTGATGCACAATTGGTAATAGTTTTTGCTAAAATACTCTCTCTGCAGAAAAGATCCAAGTTACACAGAAGACAAACATGGGAGAAAAAGAATTGCTAAATGAGTCTGGAACTTATCCTTGGAAAGTAAGATTTCACTCTAATTGAGATCATACGTGGCATGTGTACTTTTGGCATATAGCTTGTATTAATCAGAACTCTTTTATCGTGGATAATGTCTACTGTCTGTGCCAGAGAAGGAAGTCTGTTGTTGACCCATCTCTATAGCCTTTTGAACACAGCACCTTTGGCTTCATAAACACTCTGATTTTAGACAAAAATCCAATTCTCTGTGTAATCTGAACACAACACACAAAAACTGTTCATGGCTGAAAACATTTCATTTCTTTAAGGGTTTTTCTTTGCCAGAGATGGAAGTTGATCTATTAATCATCCTGCTGTTTTGTGAATGATTTTTTACTTTGTTATTGTTATGTGCATATATAATTATTATTAAGCTCCACTGCCATGGCTCTAAACCTTGGATGCTTGCAGGCTTCATTCTAAGCCAAAGATGTCTATTTTCCCCAATCAAAACATTTAAGGAACAAAACACAGCTTCTAAAGTCCAAGCCTGAGGTAAATAATTCCACAGTGTTCATGCTATGATCATATCATCAATACTTGTCAACATTAGTCATAGGAGTCTGCTTTAAAATTAACTTGTCAGAAGTCTGAAATATATCTGATTGACTATTGCCAATGCAGAATGGTGATTGCCCAGGCCAACTGGCATAACTGAGTTGAAGTAATGTTATTCCCTGCTCTACTGAAATTACAGTAAAATGGAATAACAGCAGTCAAATGAGTTCTTTGCTCTAGCGCGGTCTGCTATGCTATACTGTTTGCTTTTCACACAAAAAACGACAAAAAAAAACTCAAAACAAAAACAAACAAACAAAACAAACTAAAGAGTACCTTTACGCAGAGCCGGGAAAAGGTCCTCCAGCACCCAAGGCTGAGACACCAAAGTGCACCCCTTCATCCCTCTCACCCCAGCTGTCACACACTGATCGCTATTACAGTGCTGGGCCGAAATTACGCATGAGCGTAATTACGCATCGTAATTCAATGTAAATTTACGCGTAAGCGTTACGCGTAACTTACGGTCTTACGCGTAATTATTTACGCGTAAGACCGTAAGTGGTATCGTAATTACACTGTCTACCGTAATTGCTAGGCATGCGTAATTTTACGAACACTTACGCGTAATTTTACGCGTAATTACTAACGTAAAATCTCCCATTTTCTAAGAGTAGCCAATCAGTCAACATCCTAAGCAACCAATAGTATCTTCTCCCGCCCTTCAGTATAAGCGTACGTTTTGACGCATACGAATGATATGTACGCAATAACTGTCACATTGACGGCTATTGCGTACATATCGTCCGCATGCGTAAAAAAATACGCATTAATGGGTATTACGGCACTACGCGTAACATTGTAGTGTAAGCGCCTTCATTACGGTATCCTTACGCGTAATTGCGTAAGTTTACGCGTAATTACAGTGATGTACCGTAGATAATTTCCTACGCCGTAACCGTAATTGCGTAATGCGTAATAGCGTAAAATTACGCGTAATGATACGTAAGCGTAGATTTTTCCATTACGACCAGCACTGCGCTATTAGACTAAAAGATGCTCTAGGGCCACCAACACATCAATGTCCAGTTATCTGGCCTGCAGTCACTGCCATGTATCTCCTTTTCTTATTTCTCTCTGCTTCAAACACAATAGGGGAATGATGGCTGAGCACGCTTTGTGCCCTCTCCTAAACTGTGCCCTGATGCTGGAGCCTCTCTCGCCTCTGCCTCAGCCTGGCCCTGCCTTTACTAAGCTTAAAACTGGATTCTCTGTGTGGTACATGACTGGCTTCTGACAACAAACTGGGTACTGTGTATTATTCAAACATTCCTCAATGAAACCTAAGACTTGAAAAGGGAACAGTTAAAACTGTTTTATCAGCTCATGTGTCAGTTGAAATATAGTGGAAGGAATGGTCAATTATAATAAAATACTTAAAAACTGTTCTTGACGGAGAACAAGTGATGGAATTACATCCAAGGAAAAACAGACCAATATTAAGGCCAAGTTAATTTATGAACTGACCACAACCCATTTTGCAGGTAACAACCCATTTTCTCAGGTCAGTCTAGAGCACAGCTGTCAAACTCAAGGCCTCGTGGGCCATATCCCGTTTAGTAGCAAAAACTGAGAGCATAGCGCTCACAGCATATTGTGTGTGTAAATGCACAACGTATCCAAAACTGCATACATAAATGAGCAGCAATTCACAACTCTATCAGAGTGCATCAGTCAAGGCAGATTGCATTCCATAGCAGCATAACATAAAAATGGCAGGAGAAATTCTGTTTTTAGATCCTCACACTCCTCATCAGGTATTTGATGGAAAATGTGGGAATACAGATAGCTAGAGAATATATATACTATTTGGGAATAAAAATACCTAGAGATGCAACCAAACTCTATCATCTTAATTCCACCCCTATTATCACAAAAGTAACTACAGAACTAGAGCAATGGAAAAACTTACCTTTGTCTCTCTTGGGTAGGTTCCATCTTATTAAGATGGTTAGTTTTGGCAGACTTCTCTTTCCGCTTCAGACTCTGCCAATACTATTAAGACATAAAGATGTTCAAATTTTGACCCGTGCCTTTAAAGTCTTTATGGAAGGGAAAGAGAGCCAGGATACCACTGAGGCTTTTACAGAATCCAAGGGAAAACACTGGGGCTAACTTTCCAAACATCAGGGCATATAACTTGGTTTCTATTCTTAGACATGCCAGAGATTGGCTGGGCCATACAAGGTTCTTTACAAACACTATTCTCAAACAGGAAATATGCTCTCCATGGTCTTTATCCAGAATCTTATGCTCAATAATAACCAAATTTAAAATAAAAATAAATATCTTGTTGTGAGACACAGGTTTAGCCCTTAGAGAATTTCACAAATTTCTGTCCCTTCCAGGCAGGGGTCTAGTCCTGGAAAAAGAAGTGAGTGGACTCACCCTAAAAACCTCTGCGGCGCGCCCCAAAATGGGCGTGGTTAAGCATAGCGTGGGTGTGGTCATGGGTGGGGCCAAATATACATGGCCTTAGCCGTGGTATAAAAGGTCTGCCAGGGGAAGTTTGAGCTCTGTCGTAGTGTATCCCCAAAAAGTAGATGTAATCTGACAGCATTTCACCAAAAATACACATAATCTGGCAGAGGTTCCTCCAAAATACAGATAATATGGCAGTGGTTCCCCCAAAATAGACAATTTGGCAGCAGCAGTTCCCCCAACATACACATAATCTGAAAGCAGTTCCCCCAAATACGTGAAACCTGGTAGTGGATCACACCAAATACATGTAACACCCAAAAAACATGTAATCTGGCAGTAGTGGTCCCCCAACATACACAATCTGGCAGCGGTTCCCCAAAATACACGTAATCGGGCATCAGCGGTTCCCCAAAAATACAGATCTGACAGCAGTTCTCCCAAAATAGGTACCCCCAGTATAGCTAGCCAGGTCTATAGGTGTCGCCAGTATAAGTAGCCATGTGTATAGTTGTCCCCAGAATAGGTGGCCAGATGTAGAGATGTCACCAGAATAGGTAGCCAGGTGTATAGATGTCCTTAGAATAGGTGGCCAGGTGTATAGATATTCCCAGAATAGGTGGCCAAGTGTATAGATGTCCCCAGAATGGGTAGCCAGGTCTATAGGTGTCCCCAGTATAGCCAGGTGTCTCCAGTATATGTAACCAGGTGTTCAGGTGTCCCCAGTATAGCCAGGTGTATAGGTGTCCCCAGTATATGTAGCCAGGTGTATAGGTGTCCCCAGTATAGTCAGGTGTATAGTTGTCCCCAGTATATGTAGCCAGGTGTATAGGTGTCCGCAGTATATGTAGCCAGGTGTATATGCCCCCAGTATATGTAGCCAGGTGTATAGGTGTCCCCAGTATATGTAGCCAGGTGTATAGGTGTCCCCAGTATATGTAGCCAGGTGTATATGTGCCCAGTATATGTAGCCAGGTGTATAGCTGTCCCCAGTATATGTAGCCAGGGGTATATGTGCCCAGTATATGTAGCCAGGGGTATATGTGCCCAGTATATGTAGCCAGGGGTATATGTGCCCAGTATATGTAGCCAGGGGTATATGTGCCCAGTATATGTAGGCAGGTGTATAGGTGTCCCCAGTATATGTAGCCAGGAGTATATATGCCCAGTATATGTAGCCAGGGGTATATGTGCCCAGTATATGTAGCCAGGGGTATATGTGCCCAGTATATGTAGCCAGGGGTATATGTGCCCAGTATATGTAGCCAGGGGTATATGTGCCCAGTATATGTAGCCAGGTGTATAGGTGTCCCCAGAATAGGTAGCCAGGTGTCCCCCCAGCTGGAGGGGAGCAGCGCAGCAGAGAGGAGCATTGTGCGCAGCGTGGGGAAGGGCGTACATCCCTCCCCTTCCCTCACCTTGGGGCTCCTCTCCTTGGCTCTCCCCTCCAAAAAGATTGCGGTGGTGGCTGGCGGCGGTGACTGGCAGCGGCATCAGTGGGCGGGACTTACCTCCTCCAGTGTTGCGGCAAGTGGACGCTGTTCATGCAGGCAGTGCAGCTAGTCTGGTCTAGTGAAGACCAGAGCAGCGGCACGCACAGCATCAACCCGGAACACTGGAGGAGGTAAGTCCCGCCCACTGATGCCGCTGCCAGTCACTGCCGCCAGCCACTGCCGCAATCTTTATGGAGGGGAGAGCCAGGGAGAGGAGCCCCAAGGTGAGGGAAGGGTGGGAAACGTCCGCCCTTCCCCACGCTGCGCACAGTGTTCCTCTCTGCTGCGCTGCTCCCCTCCAGGGTGCTAGGGGGGAGGCGTCCACTGTCCAAAAAAAGTGGGTGGACGCCGTCCCCCCGCGTTCACGCAGGACTCGACCCCTGCTTCCAGGCCATATTACCCCACTGATGCCTTTATGGTCATCCCCAGATTTTCCGGGGGGTCAGGGTACAATTATTTCTAGAATATGGGGGAAAAAAAGGGATAACAATTCTCGCTGATGTATTGGATTCAGACGCATGCCTGCTAAGCTTTCCTTCATTACAGAGAAAGTATAAACTTCCAAATAACTCAGTCATGGCCTACCATCAGGTGAAGCACTATATCGACTCATCCATAGGCCCAAGGACCTCCCTTCCCTCACACGAGAAATTTTATAAGATTATAGCCCCTCTACAAGAAAAAAAGTCAATTTCTGACCTATATACAGAACTGAGGTTATTTAAACTTGACATTGCCCCCTTTAAACACCTCTCTTATTGGGCAAAAATGTTACACACTACTATAGAAGTAATAGGCCCATTGATAGAGAAAGGTTGGGCAGACAGAAGTTTGCTCAATTATCACGGCAGAAACGTGGAGAGAAATGCAGATGAAAATTATACGCAGAATGTACTATGCATTTAATTTTAAACAAACCGCAGGAAGGACAGATTACTTGACTTTCTGTCCCAAATGTGCATACTCCTATCCAGATCTTTTTCATTTATTATGGTCGTGTCCTATTATACAACAATTTTGGCTTAAAGCTCGTGACATGTGTCTGAATCTAACTGCAATACAGAGAAAAAATAATCCCTGGGATGCTCTTTTTCACGTCATAGAACCTGCCACAAGTGACAAGGATGCACCACTAAAACCTCTCGAGCACTTGGTCTTTTTAGTAGCCAAAAAATGTGTTCTAACGCAATGGGTCTATTCATCTCCTCCAACATCCAGAAATCTAATTAATACTATGAGCAAATTAATGTATATCAACAAATTCGATGCTGAACAATGTAAATCTAAAAACACAGCTAAATTCTTTAAAATGTGGACCCCATTCATTAATAACTATGTTTCAAAAACAGATTTACTAGCTGTCATGGAGCCATTCAAATATACTAAGTGGTATTTCACTAGCCATATTGCAGGTGCTCTTGGATTCCAGGATGTTGATATTTAAGACCTCCCTCACTTCCCCCCTCTATGCTCACGTGTGCATTATAGCTGGACAGACACTCCCGGGACATGTCTGAGATACTCACCTTGGAAGTAAGTTTTTAAGAAAATTATAGGTTTTCTGTGTGGACCACATGGATAAACTCAAGTTAAATGAGTCGTAAAATAATCTCTATGCATTAATGGTAAGATGAAGAAGTTTTAAATCAGGATGATACCATTTATTGGCTAACTAAAAATGAATAAAAATAAGCAAGCTTTCGGCCTTGCAGCCTTCATCGGGCTTCAATCCTGTTTGCTTACAAGTTGGTGGTACAGACAGCTATATACATGCAACATCAAAAGGGAAAACAGATATTTTTTTCAAGCATAAATACATGTCATTAAGATGCCTTAATTCAAACAGAACATCTAAATGGGGTTAGAGGTTGTTAGCTGAGATAAGGATCCTTGTTTACTCCATGCTCATAGACCTGGGATTAGGATTGACCCAGAGGTATCGTAAATTCTTAGTTCACAAGTTAATGGTAAGATGCGATTGGAACAATTACAACATTAGGATCTGTACATTGTAGTTTTAGATACTATTAATGTCATTGCTGCTCTGTATTTCATTAGACACATTCCCTCCAGGGAGGAAAAGGCGATATAATAGACTACTGGGCCATTCTACTAACTCTTTTGGGTTTTTTTTTATTTCTTCATCTTCTTTTTTCTTTTGATGTTGTCCTAAATACAGGTTATTTTCATGTCTGAGCCCCAACAATTCAGCAATGACTGTTCTGTTTATGTTCTGTATTGGAGAAAAAAAAGACAAAGAGTGATCACCGGGTGCTTTTTAATATGCAGTATTGCGCTATGTAGAGTCCTCTCTTACAGGGTAATCCTATATCTCCTCTCTGTGGACCAGTAGGATATCTGGAATGTGATTGCGGCTTTTTTTGTGGATTGGAACTGTTCTGTTTATGTTCTGTATTGAAAAAAAAATGAAAAAAAAGAGCCAAAGAAAGCTAAAATATGTAAAATCTAACTCGACTTACTGAAATACGGGGTCTACTTTAACCGCATCACTGTAATAGTTCATGTTGATAGTACTCTGTTATAATGCTATTATGTTGATGTGAAAATGTATAAGTTATAACTGTTTCAAAGTTTTCTTTGAATAAAAAATATATAAAAAAATAAAAAATGGCAGGAAACTGAACAATAAAGTGAGTCTCAGCAGCAATGCCTATGTAAAGTTCATATATATTCAACCACTCTCCACTGCAGATTAGTGAAACAACATGCAATTCATTATGGTATAAACACTTTGAAGGATAATCGCAGTTGTAATTCCTCTTCATACTGTAATGATCCGCTCAGCTGCCTGCGCAGGCAGGCAGGCAGCTTTTTGACCACTGTTCAGGTCTGCATTCTGCAGGTCTCTGGAAGAGAGACCTTTTGTCAGTTTTGCAGCTTGCTGCTGCTGGGAAATTTGCATACGTTTGTCATGCAAATTTCCTTGCCACATCCTCTAGAGGTTTGTACTATAAATACCATGTGATATCACAGACCTGGGCTGGTCATAAGGGTTAGTCCTGTGAAACACTCCTGGAGTGTCAGCCTTGCTCATTGTTTGAAGATTAGCTTAGAGTAATTCCTGGGACTGCACTAGGCAGATTCCCTAGTGCAGTTAGGATTGCATATCTGTTTTGTTTGTCTGTTGCGATTGTTCTGTCCCAGCGGTGGTCGACAGGAAGTCATTCTGATCTTTGTTCTTGGAGTATAGCAGGAGCAGCGGTTGCTACCAGCTATCTCATCTAATCTGTCTTGCCTGGATCGCACTCGCCTTGCGCTAGTGCTGTGGATCCGTCTCTCTCACTTATTCCTGTTTTCGTGTATCTGTCTTGTCTGCTACGAACGCTTGCTGCAGGCTCGGTGAGGTAACCGTTAAGCAAACGCTCGCGTCCTCTGTTTCATGTTTGTCTGTCGGTGGTTAGTTAGGCGTGCTTGTCTCTGTTGTGCTTAACACGCGGAGACCGCGCATAAACGCGTGCACTGTTGCGAATGAGTGCGGTGTTCGCGTTTAGTTAGCGTTTGTTATTTTCCTTATCTTCTCATTGTATGATTTGCTGTGCCTTTGCTACTCTCGTGCTCTGCCTTGCTGTAGCCTTGTGTCACCTCTGGCAATCGCCTCTCTCGCGATTGCGTTCCTACTTCATATCTGCTGTTGTGTATGCACCGTCGCGGGTTAGCGACTAGTGTGGCGCACACACATACAATCTGTCCCTTTGCTCATTCTCCTTCGCAATCGCTTCTCTTGCGATTGCGTTATTACTTGGTTTCCTCTGTTGTGTGTCTGCCGTCGCAGGTTGGCGGCTAGATTGGTGGACATACATACATTCCTCATCTGTGCTTAATCAGTCTTGTGTCGCTGTTAGCAACCGCCATCTCCGGCGATTGCCTTCTCACCTTATCTTCCTGGTTGTGTGTTCATCGTCGCAGGGTGGCGACTAGATTGGTGTACACACATACCCTCTGTCGCTTTGATCTCTCTCTTTCAGGGCTATCTTGCCCTGCGTTTCTTCCCTTTGTGCAATTCCTGTCTTGCGTCTGTGGAAGGGCAGAGGAGCTGTTCCTCTGTACTCCACAGCTCCACCTGCCGACAGGAATTTCCCTCTACAGGTGCATTGCACCTTTTGCTGGGTTCCCTCAAATTATACGCTTGTGGAGGATTTCCGCAGTGTCAGCGCACGTCTTGTGCGCTGATCACGGAGATAATTCCACAATCGTTACACATACAAATTGTAATTCCAGATTCCTCTTCATACAAATGACAACCTCCACTACACCCCACGTGAGTAAACTCACTGTTTTGGAAGACCCACCTGCGGGTCAGAAGCATCGTTGGGACCATTCCCAGGCCGTCCCTCCCTCACCCTCTGGCTGTTCTTGTTTCTTGAATTCAGACACTGTTCTCTCAATTTCCATCAATTAAAATGACCTCATATAGTATGATACCATATAAATGTATTAAAAGAATAAAATCATATTGCACTTACAAATTCCATGAGTGTTATTATAGCATAGAGTTTTCCACAGGCTATGCCCCGTTCTGTTGGCTGGATAGCAGGCTGAACTCCCTTTGCTATGGATGGCACCTAACAGCTGCGTGCTCGGTCAGTGTTGTTCCGCTCCCAGCTCCGGGTGCTCGCCGCCTTCCCCCTTGTGTGCGCTCAGGTCTCTTCCGCTTTAGGCTCCGTCTGACATGTTTTGTCAAACGTGACTCATCAGGAACTGAGGGCACAACACTCTGAGAGACCTTTTCAATCCTCCTATGTTTCGCCCTCTGCCCTAGATCCTCCCCCTCACAACAACTGCTGCATTGATCACACCTCCCTGTTCATAAATAAAGTAGTAGTAAAGTTGTTTGGGTCACCCTGAGCTGCTTGGTTACTCTGTTCATAAATAAAGGTAATCGCTGCTCTTCTGTTTGTGCTTGTGTTTCTTCCAGTATAAAGCAATTAGCAGGTAAAACAACACCCCCAACAGTGGGGACACACCGGATAGTGCGGCCTTCAGGGCCCGATATCATGTCTGGGGTATTGGCCACCCCACAGCCTCTCTGGCACCTCACGTCCGGTCCTTCAGGGATTCAAGTTCATCACCAGCTGTTTATAATAAAAATGGAGACTCATTATCACGTAAAAGTACTTATGGCTTTATTTGTTTTAAAAATATGCATTGGTTATGTGGTGCTTGTACATGGACTTTTGCATAAAACCATAATTGACTTACAGTATAATTGTCCTAAGGATTGAGGAGTCCCCTATATGACCGCAGTGTTCCAAGTGTGATTTCATTCTACCATTTATGTGTTCACCTTCCATTGCCAGCAGCCCGATCCAAGCCCCTCTCACATACAATGCACAGCAATTAAAATTACTCCTTTTACATACATTGTATGTCTCTACATCACTGCATTTTACACAGTATTACTAGGAGCATTACTACCCTTGCTATAAAATTTTAAACACCATGAAAAAAACTTAAAAATTATATTGTATCACCTTGCATCTATTGCATGTGGGTTGTGCCCTGCACTCCATTAACATCCCATCCTAATTTAACCAACGTGGTCCTTCCACTGCCCTGGATGTCATCCAGGGATGTTAGAAGTAGCTCTCAGGTTTGTTTATTGTTATTTTCTATTGTTATTCTCCAATATCTCAGTCCTCTCCTCTAGCTAGAGAAGTTAGCTGTTGAATCCCATGCACGGGTTACAGTATTATTATTACTATTATTTAGCATTTATATAGCGCCGACATCTTCCGCTGAGCTGTACAGGAGTATATATATATGTATATATATATATATATATGTATATATATAATCTTGTCACTAACTGTCCCTCGGAGGATGTCTATATTGTGTAGCGTATGTATTATAGTCTAGGGACAATGTAGGGGGGAAGCCAGTTAACTTATCTGTATGCTTTTTGGATCTGGGAGGAAACCAGAGCACCTGGATGAAACCCACACAGACATGAGGAGTACATACAAACTCCTTGCAGATGTTGACCTGGCTGGGATTCAAACCAGGGACCCAGCTATGCAAGGCGAGAGGGCTAACCACAACACCACCATGCTGCCTATGTATACAGGCAGCGCTGCATATCAGATATTCATTTATCAAAACCACTTATGGATGATGAGTTTATTCAGTGAAAGTTCTTGAAGTTCAGTGGGCTATTCCATATTGTCATAGTCACGTATCAGAGGCTGGGGATGAGCAGGGAAGTCTGTCAATTATTTTAGGCATGGCAGGCATTCTACTGTACGCCATTACCCAGAATCAGCCATTTAATTTTGTCTGCTTAGCTGGTCAAATTACTGTGTTGAGAAGATAGGTCGACTGGGACTTTTCAAAGAGAAAATATCAAAATTCTAGCACTGTGGGAGGTTATATAGTATAAAATGGATATTAGAAATAATTGCTCAATTTTAAAAGTTTGAGCAGGCAGGGTCTGAGTGTGTTAGTACATAGCTGTACTGTAAAGCAATTGTCATCATATAATCATAACTGCATTTTGCTTACTATGTTAATATTATTATTTAGTATTTATAGAGTGCTGACATCTTCCTCAGTGTTTTACAGTGTATGCAGTATTGTCACTAACTGTCCCTCAGAGGGGCTCATAATATAATGCCTACCATAGTCAAATTTCAATCTTAGTCAATTTAGGTAGAAGCAAATTAAACTGTCAGTATGTTATTGGGATGTGGGAGGAAACCGACGCAGACAAGGGGAGAACACACAAACTATGTGCAGATACTGCCCTGGCTGGGATTCCAACAGGGGACCGAGCAAGGTGAGGGTGCCATCCATTACCCCGCTGTGATGCCCATAATATAAACCTCCCTAGAGGTATTTCCGAACGTGTTCCTTAGAGCTACTTTTACTTGCCTAAAGCAGATAAATCACCAGAGGGTGGGGGGTTGGAATCCGGGGAGAGCCCTGCAGAGCCAAATGCAACTCACATGTCCAGGTTCCAGCTACATGCAGCCCATCTTCATTGTCTCCTCCTAGGTGGCCCATCTCTCTGGTGAGAGTGCCACCGGTGTCACATGATGACAGATGGCGCTTTTACGATAGAGATGGCAGATGTCACGCCTAGGAGGAGACAATGAAGACTTGCTGCACGTGGCTGGATCCTGTAGAGGTAAGATGTATACTGCTTTAATACCAACTCTGTATAGGGGATGGGGCTTGGGTTTTCCAGTCTCGCTACGTATACTAGGGAGGACACCTTTTGGCTACCTACATTAGGGGGACTTCTCTGGCTAGTGGCTACCTATAATGGGGTGACCTTCTGCCTACCGACACTTGGGGGACCACACTTGGGAGCCTGCATTACATAAACAAGGTAGTGGGGATATTAGAGAATAGGGTTTCAGTAAGTCAATGCATTAAATATATAAGTCAGAGGAACAGTTAATTCTGGGAGTGCCGTCATCCAGCTTATCCCTCCCTGCACCAAAAATGTACCTTTGAGTTTTTCATATCTTCACTCTCTCTGGTTACTAGAGATGGCCTGAACGGTTCGACCACAAACTTATTTGCGCAAACTTCGGGGGTCCGCGTTAGCGGTGAACCGCAAACTATATGCGAGTTCAACCCGACCCCTATACTACATCATTAGGGCCAACTTTGACCCTCTACATCACAGTCAGCAGACACAGGGTAGCCAATCAGGCTACACTCCCTCCTGGAACTCACCCCCCCCCCCCCTTCTAAAAGGCAGGCAGCATCAGCCTTTTCACTCACTCGTGTGGCTGCAGTAATTAGAGAAGGGAGAGAACCTGCTGACATAGGGAAAGCTTAGTTAGGCTCTTGTGTTAGGCTTGTTAGGTTGCTCCTTCTTGCTGATACTTATTGCTAAAAAGCACTCCTCATCCTCAACAGCTCTTTTGAGAGCTAACGTTGTTCTTGTGATTTATTTTTTGTGTCTGTGTCCCAAAAACACTTGTGTTGCATAAACACCCCTGTCAGTAAGTCGCAGCTGCTGGACCTTGGCCCCTTAGTAATTCCTACTGTGCCACTGTCAGACCCAGCACATTCAGTGACTACTTGTGTGTGTGACAGCTGCACATTTGTAATACCAATCACTGCATACCCACCTGTTCAGTGCACCTACCTACCTACGTGAGCGCACGCAGTGTTATATACCAGCCAGTCACTGCACCTGTTGAAGGTACCTGTGTGTGTGACAGCTGCACATTGTATTGATACCAGTCACTGCATACCTGTTCACTGCACTTGTGTGACTGCACATTGCATTAGTCAAGTCAGTGTATACCTTTTTACTTCATCCCCCAATATGAGCAAAAGTGTTCAGAAGGTGCGTGCCATCAACCCCCAAGATTTTCAGGACGTAGTTGACTATTTAACACAGAACACCTCATTTTCCTCAGCTTCTGCACAGAACCATGACATATCTTCCTCCTCCTGCTTTGATTCTGGCACCCCACTTAACACTCAGTCAGCCGCCACCACAAGAGTGCCATCACCCTAGGGCTCAGCGGTGTGGAAATTTGTGTGTCTGCCTCAGATGAGAGTAATGCCATCTGTGCTTTCTGCCACCAAAAATTGAGCCATTGAAAGACCAAGTCCCGCGTAGGGACAACTTCCTTACAAAGGCACATGATGACAAAGCACAAACTGCAATGGGATGACCACCTGAGGAAAAGCAGCACACAAAAGCAAAGCCACGCACCACAGTGGAAGATGCGAGGCCACAATTATTTTTCAAAAAAGGTGATACCCAAACTTTACCGTGATGTTGAAAGGCAAGTGGTGTCATCTCTGGCACACAGCGTTGGGTCAAGGGTCCATCTGACCACGTGGTCTGCAAAGCATGGTCAGGCCTGCCCGAAAGACTAAGTCAGTCCTCACACACAGCATCTCTGCCTGCACGCTGTGTGACTCCCTGCCCCAAGTCGCTCCCCACACAGCATCTCTGCCCGCAGGCCGCTTGATTGCCTTCTCCACCACCACCTACAGGGTCCAGGACTCCAGTCGGATTCCTGCATTTTTAAAGTCGCTGTAATAATTTTTCTGGTGCGTGTACATGCCTGCCTAATTTTTCTGCCTGCACTGTGGCTGCAACAACAAAACAAAAGGCATGTACATGTGTCAATTCCTCTTCGTGATCATTACCTTGCTGCGGTGAAGGGGCTTGCGTATCACAATGAAGCAATGACCGCCGGCTATATGAGTGTCTCGGGGGGGGGCACACCCAAGATAATAAGGTTGTTGCTTCATTGTGGACAGACCAAATTCGATCAGCTGGACACTGTTGTTCTGTCATTGAGCTACCTGAGCCCGGCGACCATATGGGCTTGAAAACCGCTATCGCCTGCACTCTCGCCATAGTGCGCACCAGTCCAGCACGGCTGTCACTACACAAACAGCTGTTTGCGGTGTGTTACACAGTGAGTCTGGTCTGTCATTGTGAAGCAGTACACTAATTACACGACCTGAGTGATGTATACACATGCAAGATGTTTTAAAGCACTTTAGGCCTCCAATTTACCATGCAATGTGATTTCTGCCCTTAAAACGCTGCTGTGCGTCAAATTCGGATTTTTCCCAGGGACTTTTGGCGTGTATTCTACTCCGCCATGCAAAAACTCAGGTGTTAGAACCCTTGAAACATCTTTTCCATCACTTTTGTGGCCAGTATAAATGTTTATAGTTTTCAAAGTTCGCCTCCCCATTGAAGTCTATTTGCGGTTCACAAAAATTTGCAAACTTTTTGCGGAATTTTGCGTTCAAGGTTCGCAAACCTAAAATCGGAGGTTCGAGCCATCTCTACTGGTTACCTATTATCTGGGGGCAGACACTTTCTGGGTAACTACACTTGGGGGATCTCTCTGGTTACCTATAATGGGAAAGAGAGCACTCTCTGGCTACCTATAAGGTGGGGGGCACTCTCTGGCTTCCTATACTGATGAAGGGGAGAAAGTGGAGAAAAAAATAAAAAGGAGCTACCTGTGTGTACAGTCCTGGCCAAAAGTTTTGAGACTGTCAAAAATATTAGTTTTCACAAATGTTGCTGCTAAACTGCCTTTAGATCTTTGTTTCAGCACTTCATAGTTATCACTTTTGCCTTATAACACGGTGCTTCATCGTGCTGGAAAATGCATTGCTCTTCACCAAACTGTTGTTGGATTGTTGGAAGAAGTTGCTGTTGGAGGAAGTTTTGGTACCATTCTTTATTCATGGCTGTGTTTTTTGGCAAAATTGTGAGTGAGACCACTCCCTTGGATGGGAAGCAACCCCACACATGAATGGTCTCAGGATGCTTTACTGTTGGCATGACACAGGACTGATGGTAGCGCTCACCTTTTCTTCTCCTGACAAGCCTTTTTCCAGATGCGTCAAACAATTGGAAAGGGACTTCATCAGAGAATATGACTTTGCCCCAGTCCTCAGCAGTCCATTCACCATACTTTCTGCAGAAGATCAATCTGTCCCTGATGTTTTTTGGGGAGAGAAGTGGCTTCTTTGCTGCCCTTCTTGACACCAGGCCATCTTCCAAAAGTCTTCGCCTCACTGTGTGTGCAGATGTGCTCACACCTGCCACCATTCATGTGTGGGGTTGCTTTTCATCCAAGGGATTGGGCTCACTCACAATTTTTGCAAAAAAACACAGCCATGAATAAAGCATGGTACCAAAACACTCTCCAACAGCAACTTCTTTCAACAATCCAACAACAGTTTGGTGAAGAACAATGCATTTTCCAACATGATGGAATACCGTGTCATAAGGCAAAAGTGATAACTAAGTGGCTCGGGGACCAAAATGTTGAAATTTTGGGTCCATGGCCTGGAAACTCCCCAGATCTTAATCCCATTGAGAACTTGTGGTTATTCCTCAAGAGGTGGGTGGACAAACCAAAACCAACTCAAAGAAGTGATTATGAAAGAATGGGTTGCTATCAGTCAGGATTTGGCCCAGAAATTGCTTGAGAGTATGCCCCAGGCTCGGACTGACCCACCGGACCACCGATTTTTCCATCGGTGGGCCTCGGCTGCTCCGCCTCCTGGGGGCCCCAGAGCTGAGAAGGAGGGGGGCACAGCGCAGGAAGGGGGAAATTGTGCACAGAGCAGTGGGGAGGGGGGGGGGCTAACCTAGGCCCCCCCCCTCCACGCTCCCCCCCTCCAAAATTGCAGCCAACCAGCCAGCGGCAGCAGCGGGGAATAGCTTACCGGCATCTAATCACGCTCTCACAGTACTTCCTGTGTGAGCGTGATTGGTCAGTGCAGGAGACCAGACCAGCCAGCGGCACGCAGAGCTATGGATCTGATCATCCCGATAAGTGATTCCCCGCTGCTGCCACTGGCTGGCTAGCTGCAATTTTGGAGGGGGTTTCCCCCCTTCTCTGTGCACAATTTCTCCCCTTCCTGTGCTGTGCCCCCCTCCTTCTCAGCTCTGGGGCCCCCACTAACTGGGGACCGGCCTTTGTGGGGATATCTGCCGCCAATCTGATTGTATTTTGTTGGGAAATCTGCCGCCAATCTGATAGCATTTTGTGGGGATATCTGCCGCCAATCTATTTGCATTTTGTGGGGATATCTGCTGCCAATCTAATTGCATTTTGTGGGGATATCTGCTGCCAATCTGATTGTATTTTGTTGGGAAATCTGCCGCCAATCTGATAGCATTTTGTGGGGATATCTGCCACCAATCTATTTGCATTTTGTGGGGATATCTGCTGCCAATCCGATTGCAATTTGTGGGGGTTTCTGCCACCAATCTAATTGTATTTTGTGGGGAAATCTGCCACCAATCTAATTGCATTTTGTGGGGATATCTGCCGCCAATCTGATTGCATTTTCTGGGGATATCTGCTGTCAATCTAATTGCAATTTGTAGGGGTATCTTCCACCAACCTAATTGTATTTTGTGGGGAAATCTGCCACCAATAAAATTGCATTTTGTGGGGATATCTGCCGCCAATCTAATTGCATTTTGTGGGGGTATCTGCCGCCAATCTGATTGTATTTTGTGGGGAAACCTGCCACCAATCGGATTGCATTTTGTGGGGTAATCTGCCGCCAATCGGATTGCATTTTGTGGGGTAATCTGCCGCCAATCTGATTGCATTTTGTGGGGGTATCTGCCGCCAATCTGATTGCATTTTGTCGGGAAATCTGCTGCCATTTGACTACTTGATGAATCATCATGAGGCATGCATCATGAGGCATGTAACTACTTGATTATTTTATCTAAAATGTATCTGGTCAGACCTAATGTCTGTGAATAATACCACTACTTATTTTGTGTTTTTTTTATTTTTTTATTTTAAAGTCTGCCCATGACTCATCATGACCACGCCCATGTTCCAGTGCGCGCCACATGTGGACATATCCCTATTTAAGACTGTCCTCAGAAATGCTCACAATCTATTCCCTACCATAAAATCATGTACATGAGCCCAAAATGGGGGGGGGGGGGGGAGAGGAGATCGGGTGGGGGGGAGGAGGAGGAGAGGCTGAAACTTCCTTGGTGGGCCCTTAGTGTCCCAGTCCGACCCTAGTATGCCCAGTCGAATTGCAGAGGTCCTGATAAAGAGGGGCCAACACTGCAAATACTGACTCTTTGCGTAAATCTCATGTAATTGTTAATAAAAGCCTTTGAAATGTAAGTAGTGCTTATAATTATATTTCAGTACATCACATAAACAACTGAAACAAAGATCTAAAAGCAGTTTAGCAGCAAACTTTGTGAAAACGAATATTTTTGACAGTCTCAAAACTTTTGGCCAGGACTATATCAGTTTCACTGGCAATAGTCACACACAATTCCAATAATTTTTACCTACACTGCTCTGTAGACTGAGACTGTCTTATAACAGTTCCAGCAAATGGGCTTGTGTCACAACAACTTCGGCAAAAATGTCAATTAGAATCAGACATCGCTGACCTTTCAGTGATGTGAAAAACTATTTGCCCCCTTCCTTTCAGGAATTACAGTGTTTTATAAGTTTAAACCTAAATCTCTCTCATAGGGAGTGAACTGTGATTGGTTTGTAATTCAGAGGGGGCAGGCGTTGCCACACCCCCAAACCAGCTTCATCAAAAGCACATTGCCAGCAGGCGGACCTGAGTCCTCCACTTTGAACATCATCCTGATTATATCCTTGCCAGCTTGAGGACATGCTGGCACCTGGTTTGTTTGGACTTTGCTACTGAACTGAACTGAACTGAACTAAGAACTTTATGAGTTTTCCCAGAAGGACATATTTCCATGAACTAAGTATTATCTCCCTTTTTTTTCATACTGGCTATTAATGTTTCTATAATTATTGATTTTAATAATTTTCTGTAAATATTATGCATTAAAGCGGAATATAACCCTGCATTTCAACTTTGCTCTAAAACATTATTTACAGCATATTATATGCAACCAGCATTTTTTTTTTACTAAACCAGCATTGGAAGGGTTACACAGAGTTTTAAAGTTCCTGGAGATTTCTGCAGACGCATCCGAAGCTGAAATAGATACATTTTGTTTACATAAATGTATCTAAGTGTTGAATGTTACACACTTTAGCTGTCCTCCAGCTCAGTCAGAGAGAGTGAGTCACATTCAACACTTAGATACATTTATGTAAACAAAATGTATCTATTTCAGCTTCAGATGCGTCTGCAGAAATCTCCAGAAACATTAAAACTCTGTGTAATCCTTCCAATGCTGGTCTAGTAAAAAAAAAAATGCTGGTTGCATATAATATGCTGTAAATAATGTTTTAGAGCAAAGTTGAAATGTAGGGTTATATTCCGCTTTAATTATGCATTTTAATAAAACGATGCTAATGTCATTTTGTTTATTCCGCTACCCTGCTATTCAGCCGCACAAACTGAACCTGGTCTCTGAAGAGTCGGTACTACTGTCGCTAGCTAGACAGAATAGAGTGTGTTTAACCGTTTTTATTTGCAGGTCTAGACTCAGCCAGTCAGTGGGCTCCTCTGTCCCATGGTAACAGAGGTGGTGGCAGTTATACCCTGAAATAGTGTGTAATTTGTAATTACCGTAACTCACAGGCTCCCTTCTAGTCGGTCTACTGCCAAAATTCCAGCAGTTTCTGTGCACCGATTGCACCACAGCTTGCATGGTCTGTGTGCTGAAACCGATTGGAAGGCATTTTGCGGTTTCGGCCACTAGGGGTCCTGTGACAGTTATCAATACTGTATTTACATGAGAATTTGTTGCAGTCAGTTTCCGGATGCAACCAGTTTGTACAGTTTAAACAAGTTGATGTACTGTATTTTTGGGGGGCATTTATTGCTGATTTCAAGTGTAGATTTTACTAGACAGCAGATCTAAGCACAGTGTGGCAGTAGATAACTGCATGTATCAATTACTGCTGGCAGATGGCCTAGCTGTTATGGATGAGTGAAATCATTGCTATAAAGTTCACAAGATTTTTGTCAGACTTCCAATCAGTTTTAAAATATTAGCGTTATAATTAGGGATGGGACGAATCCACAATTTCTTCGAATCCGAATCCGGATCCGAATCTAAAAAGGTTCTCGAATATCTCGAACCTTTCGAATCCCGAATCTAACGAATCCTGCACATAAGAATTGTGCGATCCATGGAATAGTTGCCCGCACTATAGGTAGCTAGGTAAAGGTGTCTTCAGTATAGCTAGCAAGGTATAGGGGCCTTCACTATAGGTTGCAAGGTATAGTGGCCTTCAGTATAGGCAGCCGGGTATAGTGGCCTTCAGTATAGGCAGCAGGGTATAGGGGCCTTCACTATAGGTTGCAAGGTATAGTGGCCTTCAGTATAGGCAGCAGGGTATAGTGACCTTCATTATAGGCAGCCGGGTATAGTGGCCTTCAGTATAGGCAGCAGGGTATAGGGGCCTTCACTATAGGTTGCAAGGTATAGTGGCCTTCAGTATAGGTAGCAGAGTATAGTGGCCTTCAGTATAGGCAGCAGGGTATAGGGGCCTTCAGTATAGGCAGCAGGGTATAGGGGCCTTAAGTATAGGTAGCAGAGTATAGGGGGCTTCAGTATAGGCAGCAGGGTATAGGGGCCTTCAGTATAGGCAGCAGGGTATAGGGGCCTTTAGTATAGGTAGCAGAGTATAGGGGGCTTCAGTATAGGCAGCAGGGTATAGGGGCCTTCAGTATAGGCAGCAGGGTATAGGGGCCTTTAGTATAGGTAGCAGAGTATAGGGGCCTTCAGTATAGGTAGCAGGGTATAGGGGCCTTCAGTATAGGTAGCAGGGTATAGGGGCCTTCAGTATAGGTAGCAGGCTATGGGGGTGCTTCAGTATAGGTAACAGGCTATGGGGGGCTTCAGTATAGGTAGCAGGCTATGGGGGGTGCTTCAGTATAGGTAGCAGGCTATGGGGGGTGCTTCAGTATAGGTAACAGGCTATGGGGGGCTTCAGTATAGGTAGCAGGCTATGGGGGGGCTTCAGTATAGGCAGCAGGCTATGGGGGGCTTCAGTATAGGTAGCAGGCTATGGGGGGCTTCAGTATAGGTAGCAGGCTATGGGGGGCTTCAGTATAGGTAGCAGGCTATGGGGGCTTCAGTATGGGGGGCTTCAGCATAGTTAGCAGGCTATGGGGGGCTTTAGTATAGGTAGCAGGCTATGGGGGGCTTCAGTATGGGGGGCTTCAGTATAGTTAGCAGGCTATGGGGGCTTTAGTATAGGTAACAGGCTATGGGGGCTTCAGTATAGGTAGCAGGCTATGGGGGGCTTCAGTATAGGTAGCAGGCTATGGGGGGCTTCAGTATGGGGGGCTTCAGCATAGTTAGCAGGCTATGGGGGGCTTTAGTATAGGTAGAAGGCTATGGGGGGCTTCAGTATAGATAGCAGGCTATGGGGGGCTTCAGTATAGGTAGCAGGCTATGGGGGGCTTTAGTATAGGTAGCAGGCTATGGGGGGCTTTAGTATAGGTAGCAGGCTATGGGGGGCTTCAGCATAGTTAGCAGGCTACGGGGGGCTTTAGTATAGGTAGCAGGCTATGGGGAGCTTTAGTATAGGTAGCAGGCTATGGGGGCTTTAGTATAGGTAGCAGGTTATGGGGGGCTTCAGTGTAGATAGCAGGCTATGGGGGGCTTCAGTATAGATAGCAGGCTATGGGGGGCTTCAGTATGGGGGGCTTCAGTATAGGTAGCAGGCTATGGGGGCTTTAGTATAGGTAGCAGGTTATGGGGGGCTTCAGTATAGATAGCAGGCTATGGGTGGCTTCAGTATAGATAGCAGGCTATGGGGGGCTTCTGTATAGGTAGCAGGCTATGGGGGCTTTAGTATAGGTAGCAGGTTATGGGGGGCTTCAGTATAGATAGCAGGCTATGGGGGGCTTCGTATGGGGGCTTCAGTATAGATAGCAGGCTATGGGGGCTTCTAATGGGTGGAACATATCCTCCTCCCTCCCCCCGCAGCCTCCTCCACTTGTCCCCCTGCATACATAAGGAGAAGCAGCCTCTCACCTCCAGCATCAGCGTGGAGCCCGGAGCGGCAGCCTTCTCCCTTCACTTCCTGGTTCCCCCTAGTGGCCACCTGACCGGCTCTTACTGATGACGCGTAGTAAGAGCCGGTCACTAGGGGGAATGAGAAAGTCTGTAGGAGGTCTGCCGCTCCGGGCTCCACGCTGGAGGTGAGAGGCTGCTTCCTCTTATTTATGCGGCGGGCGAGCGGAGGCGGCTGTGGGGAGCGGGAGGAGGACAATTGCGAGCGGGGGAAGCGGCGGATGCGCGGTGATGCAGCGTCGGGATTCGGCGAACGGAAAATGGCGTCGGGATTCGAGTCCACGAATCTCGAATATTTCCTAATATTCGAGGGATTCGTGGATTCGCCGGATTCGTCATCCCATCCCTAGTTATAATTAAAGATGGCCTGAACGGTTGGCCGGCGAACGATTCCCGGTGAACTTCGGTGGTTCTTCTGGACTTTTCCTGTAGTTCGATTCGCCCCCATAGTGCATCATTAGGGTCAACTTTGACCCTCTACATCAGTCAGCAGGCACATTGTAGCCAATCAGGCTACACTCCCTCCTGGAGCCCCACCCCCCGTTATAAAAGGCAGGCAGCGTCAGGCTTTTCACTCACTCGTGTGCCTGCAGTAATTAGAGAAGAGAGCTGCTGTGCAGAGACCAATAGGGAAAGCTTAGTTAGGCTCTTGAAGGCTTCTTAGCTTGTTCCTTGCTGATTCTTATTGCTAAAAAAGCGCCCCTCAACAGCTCTTTTGAAAGCTAATCTTGTTCTTGTGATCTATTTTTTTTTCTTTTTTAGTGTGTGTGTCCCACAGACACTTGTGTTACATAGACAGCGTTGGTAATTCCTTCTGTGTGTGCCACTGCCAGGCCCAGCACATTCAGTGACTATCTGTGTGTGTGACAGGTGCACATTGTAATACCCATCACTGCATATACCTACCTGTTGTTCACTTCAGTGCACCCACCTACCTACGTGAGTGCATGCAGTGTCACTGTGCCTGTCCTGTACCTGTCTGTGTGTGACAGGTGCACATTATAATACCCATCACTGCATATACCTACCTGTTGTTCAGAGTGCTTCCACCTACCTACGTGAGCGCACGCAGTGTCACTGTGCCTGTCCGCTACCTTTCTGACTGTGTGTGACAGGTGCACATTATAATACCTACCACTGCATATACCTACCTGTTGTTCACAGTGCACCCACCTACCTACGTGAGCGCACGCAGTGTGATATTTAATACCACCAGTCACTCTACCTGTTCACAGTACGTGTGTGTGACAGGTGCACATTTGTAATACCCATCACTGCATATACCTACCTGTTGTGTTCAGTGCACCCACCTACCTATATGAGTGCACGAAGTGTGATATACCACTCCGTGCATACCTGTTAACTGCACCTGTGTGACTGCACATTGTATTAGTCAAGTCAGTGCATACCTTTCACTTCATCTTCCCCAATATGGACAAAATAAAAGGCAGAGGCAGGCCACCTGGCAGGTCTGTTCGAAAGTACCAAAGTACAATGTTCAGAAGAAGGCACATGCCATCAACCCCCAATATTGTCAGGACGTAGTTGACTATTTAACACAGAACACCTCATCTTTCTCAGCTTCCGTACGGAAGCATGACATATCTTCCTCCTCCTGCTCTGATTCTGGCACCCCACTTAACACTCAGTCAGCCGCCACCACCAAAGTGCCATCACCCCAGGGCTCAGCGGTGTGGAAATTTTTTTTGTGTGTCTGCCTCAGATGAAAGCAATGCCATCTGTACTCTCTGCCACCGAAAATTGAGCCGTGGAAAGATTAAGACCCAAGTAGGGACAACTACCTTACGAAGGCACATGATTACAAAGCACAAACTGCAATGGGATGACCACCTGAGGAAAAGCAGCACACAAAAGCAAAGCCACACACCGCAGTGGAAGATACCAGGCCGCAATTTTTCTCAAAAAAGGCGATACCTAAACTGTACCGTGATGTTGAAAGGCAAGTGGTGACATCTCTGGCACACAGCGTTGGGTTAAGGGTCCATCTGACCACGGATGCCCTGGTCTGTAAAGCACGCTCAGGCCTGCCCGAAGACTAAGTCAATCCCCACACACAGCATCTCTGCCTGCACACCGTGTGACTGCCTGCACCAAGACTAAATCGCTCCCCACACAGCATCTCTGCCCGCAGGCCGCTTGACTGCCTTCTCCGCCACCACCAACAGGGTCCAGGACTCCAGGTGGATTCCTGAATTTTTAAGGCCGCTGCTAGCAACGACCGCTATACTAATTTTTTGGGTGCGTGTACATGCCTGCCTAATTTTTCTGGCTGCACTGTGGCTGCAACAACAAAACAAAAGGCATGTACATGTGTCAATTCCTCTTTGTGATCATTACCTTGCTGCGGTGAAGGGGCTTGCGTATCACAATGAAGCAATGATCGCCGGCTAAATGAGTGTCTCGGGGGGGCACACCCAAGATAATAAGGTTGTTGCTTCATTGTGGACAGACCAAATTCGATCAGCTGGACACTGTTGTTCTGTCATTGAGCTACCTCAGCCCGGCGACCATATGGGCTTGAAAACCGCTATCGCCTGCACTCTCGCCATAGTGCGCACCAGTCCAGCACGGCTGTCACTACACAAACAGCTGTTTGCGGTGTGTTACACAGTGAGTCTGGTCTGTCATTGTGAAGCAGTACACTAATTACACGACCTGAGTGATGTATACACATGCAAGATGTTTTAAAGCACTTTAGGCCTCCAATTTACCATGCAATGTGATTTCTGCCCTTAAAACGCTGCTGTGCGTCAAATTCGGATTTTTCCCAGGGACTTTTGGCGTGTATTCTACTCCGCCATGCAAAAACTCAGGTGTTAGAACCCTTGAAACATCTTTTCCATCACTTGATGACAAAGCACAAACTGCAATGGGATGACCACCTGAGGAAAAGCAGCACACAAAAGCAAAGCCACGCACCACAGTGGAAGATGCCAGGCCACAATTATTTTTCAAAAAAGGTGATACCCAAACTGTACTGTGATGTTGAAAGGCAAGTGGTGTCATCTCTGGCACACAGCGTTGGGTCAAGGGTCCATCTGACCACGTGGTCTGCAAAGCATGGTCAGGCCTGCTCGAAAGACTAAGTCAGTCCTCACACACAGCATCTCTGCCTGCACGCCGTGTGACTCCCTGCCCCAAGACTAAGTCACTCCCCACACAGCATCTCTGCCTGCAGACTGCTTGATTGCCTTCTCCACCACCACCTACAGGGTCCAGGACTCCAGTCGGATTCCTGCATTTTTAAGGTCGCTGTAATCATTTTTCTGGTGCGTGTACATGCCTGCCTATTTTTTCTGCCTGCACTGCAGCTGCAACAACAAAACAAAAAACATGTACATGTGCTAATTCCCCTTCGTGATCATTACCTTGCCGTGGTGAAGGGGCTTGCATATCACAATGAAGCAATGACCAACGGCTATATGAATGCGTCGGGGGGGGGCACACCCACGATAATAAGGTCGTTGCTTCATTGTGGACAGACCAAATTTGATCAGCTGGACAGTCACTGTTCTTTCATTCAGCCACCTCAGCCCGGCGACCATATGGGCTGGAAAGCCACCATCACCTGCATTCTCGTCATGGTGCGCACCAGTCCAGCACGACCATCACTACATAAACAGCTGTTTGCAGTCACTGCATACCTTTCACTGCATCTTTGACTGCACATTGTATTATACCTGGCAGTAGTGTTGGGCGAACAGTGTTCGCCACTGTTCGGGTTCTGCAGAACATCACCCTGTTCGGGTGATGTTCAAGTTCGGCCGAACACCTGGTGGTGTTCGGCCAAACTGTTCGGGTTCACCCGAACTGCTGTATGCCCGGCCGAACAGGGCCCCTGTTCGGCCGAACAGGGCCCTGTTCGGCTGAATACGGCCCCCCTATGGGGTCGCCGCCATAAGGGAGGAGCATGCCCCAATCGCGGGGGGGGTCAGAAATTCCCCCCACCCCCTCCGCTAGCGCTCCCCCCTCTGCCCGCTTCCCCATACAAAAGTTTGACGAAAGTAAAATAGTACCGGTGGTGGTGGCTGGCTGCTGCAGTGGCTGGCTGGCACTATGAAGTGACTGAGGAGGAGGAGTCGGAGTAGGACGCGTTGAGGGAGGCCGGGCAGCGGGCGGTTCAGCGGTAGTACCCTTGTGGTACTTCCGCCCTTTCTCTGACCTCATGTCCTCTGCGTGATGACGCATACGAGGGTACGCGTGACGCGTACCCTCGTATGCAGAGGACGTGAGGTCAGAGAAAGGGCAGAAGTACCACAAGGGTACTACTGCTGAACCGCCCGCTGCCCGGCCTCCCTCAACGCGTCCTACTCCGACTCCTCCTCCTCAGTCACTTCATAGTGCCAGCCAGCCACTGCAGCAACCAGCCACCACCACCGGTACTATTTTACTTTCGTCAAACTTTTGTATGGGGAAGCGGGCAGAGGGGGGAGCGCTAGCGGAGGGGGTGGGGGGAATTTCCGACCCCCCCCCACCCGTGATCGGGGCATGCTCCCCCCTTATGCCTGCGACCCCATAGGGCCCCCAAAAGTGGGATGTTCGGGGAGTTTGGGGTTCGGCCCGAACATGCCGAACATCGCGGCCATGTTCGGCGAACGTTCCCGAACCCGAACATCCAGGTGTTCGCCCAACACTACCTGGCAGTCAGTGCATACCATTCACTTGAATGGATGGCAGACCAGCCCTCCATAACAGATTCTTGTCAAAGGATTTAAAGTTGATTCATCTCATATACAGCAGGGCCTCGAAAATCCTCCTGTATTGTTATTTTTGGTCACTACCTCGGGTCGTGCATGCACACAGCGTTGGGTCAAGGGTCCATCTGACCACAGATGCCTGGTCTGAAAAGCAGTCAGGGCAGGTACATTACTTTTACAGCAAATGGGTCCTTACTTGGATGTGTGGTGGTGATAGCTGGTTCTCAGGCTCCCGCTCTGGACAGGAATTGAACCCTGATTCCCCGGCCATTACCCATGGTCACTCACAATGGCAGACTTGCCCTCCATAACAGATTCTCGTTACAGGTACTGAACAACCAGCAGAAAATGTAATTTAAAGAAAATAGATGTAAGCTTTAACAATGGTAGAGAAAGAACAATCGAAAATTGATAAGGCAGTCAGACATTACCTGATATCACTGAGGAAAAGCAATCTCGCCATGGTGCGTACCAGTCCAGCACGGCCATCACAACACAAACAGCTGTTTGCGGTACATTACACAGTGAGTTTGGTGTGTCAGTGTGAAGCAGTACTCTAATTACACTCCCTCATTGATGTATACACATGCAAGATGTTTTAAAGCACTTTAGGCCTGCAATTTAACATTCAATGTGATTTCCGCCCTTAAAACGATGCTTTGCGTCAAATCCAGATTTTTCCTCTGGACTTTTGGCATCTATCCCACTCATCCATGCAAAAACTCAGATGTTAGACCCCTTGAAACATATTTTCCATCACTTTTGTGGCCAGCATAAGTGTTTCTAGTTTTCAAAGTTCGCCTCCCCATTGAAGTCTATTGCAGTTCGCGAAAGTTCACACGGACCGGAAATTGGAGGTTCGGGCCATCTCTAGTTATAATGGAGAATGTATCAGACAAAATGTCTAGTCGATCGCAAATCAAAGTGAGTTTTTTTTTTTATTATTATTATTATTGTAAAATTATTTTTATAAAGGTAGCTTTTAATAACAATAACAACAATAACAATAATATTTATATAGCGCTTTTCTCCCTGGGGACTCAAAGCGCTGTGACCCTGCATTATGCAGTCTCAAAGGCTAGGGAAAAGAGGTGAGTTTTTAGCCTTTTTTTAAAGCTGTCCAGAGAGGGAGCCTCTCGTACTGATTGTGGAAGTGAGTTCCATAGAGTAGGGGCTGCGTAGGAAAAGGCCCGAGCACCAAATGTTAAGTGTACCCTGGGAATAACCAGCTTCATCTTGTTGGCAGAGCGGAGGGTGCGTGGAGGGGCATAAAGTTCCAATAGATCTGCTATGTATTTGGGTCCCATGTGGTGTAGAGCCTTGAATGTCAGCAGGCAGATCTTAAAATTGATTCTCCATTTTACTGGTAACCAGTGAAGAGTTTGCAGTACTGGGGTGATGTGTGAGCTGCGGGGGGCATTGGCTAGGAGTCTGGCTGCAGCATTCTGTACTAGCTGTAAGGGGTGCAGAACCTTTTCTGTAGATCCGATGAACAGGGCGTTGCAGTAGTCTAGGCGGGAGGATACAAATGCATGAACCAGGGCAGGTAGGTCTTCAGCTGGGATAAGGTGTTTGATTTTCGCTATATTTCTTAGATGGAAGAAGGAAGACTTGACGACAGCTGATATCTGCTGTTTGAGTTTTAGATTTCCATCCAGGATCACCCCAAGGTTTCGCACAGAGTCTTTATACTGTACAGTATCTGCCCCAATTGCTAGCTTGAGGTGGTGAGCGTTTTGAACTTTATCCATTATGTGTGGACCACCTACCACCAACACCTCTGTTTTGTCAGAGTTCAGCCTCAGCCAGCTGGTGTTCATCCAATTTTGTAAATCCACTAGACACGCATTTATGGATGCTGATGGGTCTTGGGTGCCAGGCTTGAAGGACAGATACAGTTGTGTGTCATCTGCATAACAATGGTATCCTAGGCCATAGTTCTGGATTATTTTGCCCAGTGGGAGCTTGTAGACTGCAAAGAGTAATGGTGATAGTCAGGGCCGGCCCTACACTTTTTGCCGCCTGAGGCAAACATAGAAAAAAATGCCTGCGCTGGAACGTGGAAGAGGTGAGTGATCCCCGCCCGTCCCTCTTACTATAGGCAGCTGCAAAACAATTTAAAGCTGGAGGGGAAGCGCAGATCGGGGGACCCAGGCGAGGGAGGGGGGGTCCGACCCCCCTCTCCACCGCTAGGCCCAATACCCCCTTCCTGCCCGCTACCCCTCCAGCTCGGCGGCCAGCCTCCCCGCACCCACGGACGGGCGGTTGCCGCCCCCCAATAAGTGCCGCCTGAGGCAAAAGTTTCACCCCGCCTCATGAGCGGGCCGGCCCTGGTGATAGTACAGAACCCTGTGGAACTCCATAGGGAAGTGGCACTGGATTAGAGTAGTGTGTGCCCAGACATACTTGCTTTGTCCTGCCAGATAGGAAGGTCTGAAACCAGCTAAGAACAGTACCCCTTAGGCCACAGTAATTCTTCAGTCGCTGGATTAGTATTTCATGATCCACAGTATCAAATGTTGCAGACAAGTCAAGAAGAATCAAAATTGAGCAATCACCCTTGTCCCTTGCAGTAAGTAGATCGTTCATTACTCGGACTAATGCCGTTTCAGTGCTGTGCCTTTTCCTGAAACCTGACTGAAAAGTATCAAAGATGTTGTTATCTGTAAGCCTGGCTTCCAGCTGGTTGGCGACTACTTTCTCGATAACTTTTGATAGGAATGGTAAGTTCGCCACCGGTCTGTAGTTGGTTACAGAATCAGGATCTAGTGATGGTTTCTTCAAGAGGGGTTTTATGATCGCTTTCTTTAGTTCTTCTGGGAAAAGTCCACTTTGCAAGGAGCACTGAGTGATTTTGTGAAGTGCTGGCCTGATCAGCTCTGGGCACTGCATTAAGGATCCAGTTGGGCCAGGATCCAGGTCGCAGGTAGTGGGGCGGAGACTTTGAATGAGAATTCCAAAATCTTCTTCACTCAGATTTTCAAAGACTTGCCATGGTGGAACGGTAGTAGGCAGATGCAAAGTCCAGTGGTCAATTGATGTTGGTGTAATGCTGGCACGGATGGTAGACACCTTGTTTGTGAAGAAGGCAGAAAATTCTTCACACCTTTCCCTGGAGAATATGGTTGGGGCTTTTAGGCAGGAAGGATTGCAGAATGATTCCACTGTGTGGAAGAGTTGACCAGCTCTGTTGTTGGCTGTAGATATTTTTTGCGAGATAAAGTCTGATTTTTTCTTGGTTATTGCTTGTTGGTATTGTCTGAGGTGTTGCATTAGGCTAGATTTGTGCTCCTCAGACCCCGATTTACGCCACTGTCTTTCAAGTCTGCGCCCTTTCTTTTTTAGATCCATGATGGTTTTGTCAAACCAATTAGCTTTCTGCTTTTTGGTTGCCGATTTGGTGCGCCATGGGGCAATACTGTCCAGTGTTTCATATATCGTGTTGTTGTACTGGGTTACTAGAGTGTTTGGGTCCATTTGACTGTGGAGCAGATTTGTAAAATCCAGGTTGGCAGTTATCCTCTCCGGTGTTAATTTATTCAGGGGACGGATTTTGATTGTTTCTTTAGGGAGCTGCTTGATAGGGTGATGTTCAATAGTAAACTGTATTATGTGATGCTCTGACCACACCACTAATAGGCCCTAAAGAGTTACTAATACCACATGGGCAGGGGCAATAAACATTTATGGAGTCCATGACCTTTTACTGGGCCCCAATCAATTGCTTTAAACATCTTGCATGCATGCATGCATGCATGGCCTTTTATTTACAGTTCCTGTTTCCCTTTCCAGAGACATTTCAAGGATGATTCCCCAGTTTATTTTGCAAAGAATTGTGTGATGCTTCTTAAATTTTTCACATGTCATACTATTTGTTTAAACAAACAACTTGTACAACCTTCTTTATTGTAACTTGGCATCAAGGACCATATATGGCTCGATTAGCGGTCCAAACCACTGGGTTCCAAGAGAGACACTGATGGTGGCCTCCATATCTACCCAGTGTGACACTCTAAAAGCTCACTGTCATATGAGTGTGGACTGACAGTTTACATCCACGGACTCTGCCTGCACCATGCTGGTGATAATCTCAATTGCTGAAACTGATGGACTGGAAAAATGCTACATCAGGTGAGACAGTTCTGATTTCTTTTATGCTTATTCACATGATTTCAATTACTGAGTGTCAATTTGCTGAAGGATTTGTACTGAGCAATACTGTGAGATGCGAAAGTTTGGGCAACATTGTTAATCGGCATGATTTTCCCGTATAAATCATTGGTTGTTACGATGAAAAATGTCAGTTAAATATATCATATAGGAGACACACACAGTGATATTTGAGAAGTGAAAAATAAGTTTATTGCATTTACAGAAAGTGCACAATAATTGTTTAAATAAAATTAGGCAGGTGCATAAATGTGGGCACTGTTGTCATTTTATTGATTCCAAATCCTTTAGAACTAATTATTGGAACTCAAATTGGCTTGTTAAGCTCAGTGACCCCTGACCTATAAACACAGGTGAATCCAATTATGAAAGAGTATTTAAAGAGAACCCGAGGTGGGTTTGAAGAATGTTATCTGCATACAGAGGCTGGATCTGCCTATACAGCCCAGCCTCTGTTGCTATCCCAAACCCCCCTAAGGTTCCCCTGCACTCTGCAATCCCTCATAAATCACAGCCACACTGCTGACAAACAGCTTGTCAGAGCTGGCTGTGTTTATCTCTATAGTGTCAGTCTGCTGCTTTCCCCGCCTCCTGCAGAACTCCAGTCCCCGCCTGCATCCCTTCCCTCCCTGCTGATTGGAGGGAAGGGATGGGGGCAGGGACCGGAGCTCTGCAGGAGGCGGGGGAGCAGCCGAGACTGACACTACAGATGTAAACACAGCCTCACAACACGGCTGTGATTTATGGGGGATTGCAGAGTGCAGGGGGACCTTAGGGGGGTTTGGGATAGCAACAGAGGCTGGGCTGTATAGGCAGATCCAGCCTCTGTATGCAGATAACATTCTTCAAACCCACCTCGGGTTCTCTTTAAGGGGGTCAATTGTAAGTTTCCCTCCTCTTTTAAATTTCTCTGAATAGTAGCAACATAGGGGTCTCAAAACAACTCTCAAATGACCTGAAGACAAAGATTGTTCACCATCGTGGTTTAGGCGACGGATACAGAAAGCTATCTCAGAGATTTCAGCTGTCTGTTTTCACAGTTAGGAACATATTGAGGCAATTGAAGACCACAGGCTCAGTTAAAGTTAAGTCTTGAGTGGCAGACCAAGAAAAATCTCAGTTAGACAGAAGCGGTGAATGGTGAAAACAGTCAGTCAACCCACAGACCAAGACCTACAACATCATCTTTCTGCAGATGGAGTCACTGTGCATCGTTCAACCATTCGGTGCACTTTACACAAGGAGATGCTGTATGCAGAGGAAGCCTTTTCTCCGTCCACAGCACAAACAGAGCCACTTGAGGTATGCTAAAGTACATTTGGACAAGCCAGCTTCATTTTGGAATAAGGTGCTGTGGACTGCTGAAACTAAAATTGAGTCATTTAGACATAACAACGGGCGTTATGCATGGGGGAAAAATAACACAGCATTTCAAGAAAAACATCTGCTACCCAGGGCAGTTTCTAGGGTAAAATGCACCCAGGGTGAGGGTGTAAAAATTGTGCCCCCCCCCCTGCGGAGCCAGGTATAGGTGCCCGCAGTATAGGTTAGCCAGGTCTAGTTGCAGTCAGTATAGGTCCCCACAGTATAGGTAGCCAGGAATAGGTACCCCAGTATAGGTAGCCAGCTATAGGTCCCCCCAGTATAGGTAGCCAGGCATAGGTGCCCCAGTATAGTTGCCCCCAGTATAAGTTAGCCAGGTAGGTGCCTCTAGTATAGGTAGCCAGTATAGTTGCCCCCGGTATAAGTTAGATAGGTAGGTGCCCCCAGTACAGATTATCTAGGTGGGTGCCTCTAATATAGGTAGCCAGAATAGTTGCCCCCAGCATAGGTTAGATAGGTAGGTAGGTAGGTGCCCCAAATACAGGTTAGATAAGTAGGTTCCCCCAGTATAGGTTAGATAGATAGCTGCCCCCCCCCCCCAATATAGGTTAGATTGGTAGCTGCCCCCCAATATAGGTTAGATTGGTAGGTGCCCCCTAGTACCCCTAGTATAGGTTAGATAGGTAGCTGCCCCCCAGTATAGGTTATGCAGGAGAACAGAGGCGCCAAAAAGATAAATGGAAGCTAAATGAGCTTAAAAACCAAATTCTTGGTAAATAGAGGAGGTAGTGGTGGACTTACCTCCTCCAAGTAGACACACGACTGTAGTAAAGACAGTCAATATATTTTATTTATGAACTCCAAATATGCAACGCGTTTCACAGGTTGATTCCACCTCATCAGGCAATAACAACGGAGCAACAGCATATGTGGTCAGTTGAAGAGCCAGGCACCTCTGGCCCTTTTAATGACCACATATGCTGTTGCTCCGTAGTTATTGCCTGATGAGGCAGGATCGAACCTGCGTTGCATATTTGGAGATATTTGGAGGAGGTAAGTCCACCACTACCTCCTTTATTTACCAAGAATTTGGTTTTTAAGCTCATTTAGCTTCCTTTTATCCTTTTGGCGCCTCTGTTCTCCTGCATAATATTGAGTCCACCCTGGGTGGAGGGTTGAACTCCCGTTTTCTCATCTGCAGAGAGCGACATCTTATCCCTGAGTGGGGTCAGGAAAATCTCCCCGCCTGCTTATAAAGTGGTTGCGTAATGGTAACCCTGGTTTGTGAGTAACCATTTACCAGTACATATTACACTGTTGGGGCTCTTGGTGTTCCTTGTTTTACCCAGTATAGGTTAGGTTAGGTAGCTGCCCCCCAGTATAGGTTAGATAGGTAGCTGCCCCCCAGTATAGGTTAGATTAGGTAGCTGCCCCCCAGTATAGGTTAGATTAGGTAGGTGACCCCCACGTATAGTTTAGATTAGGTAGCTGCCCCCCCAGTATAGGGTAGGTAGGTAGGTAGGTACCCCTCATAATGCATAATGCTAAACAGGAAGCAGCATGTGTATACCCGGCTATGCAGAGAGAAGACCAGCGGCAAGTGAGTGATCGGCGACTGGAACCAGGGAGGTGAGTAGCTATTTACAGCGCTTCCCTGCGCATTACTCTGCATCTGAGGGGAGAGCACGGAGGGCGGCCCGGGGAAAGGAAGGGAGGGAGAGGTTGGGCTGCCCTCCCCGTGGCTGCAGCTTCCCCCTCCATTACAGCGCCCTTCTCCCAGTAGTGCTCAGGGCAGCTACACGGCTGCACGCCCCCTAGAAACGGGCCTGCTGCTACCTACAGTAAAATATGGTGGTTCCATCATGCTGTGGGGCTGTGTGGCCAGTGCAGGGACTGGGAATCTTGTCAAAGTTGAAGGACGCATGGATTCCACTCAGTATCAGCAGATTCTGGAGACCAATGTCCAGGAATCAGTGAGAAAGATGGAGCTGCGCCGGGGCTGTATCTTTCAACAAGACAACAACCCTAAACACTGCTCAAAATCCACTAAGGCATTCATGCAGAGGAACAAGTACAATGTTCTGGAATTGCCATCTCAGTCCCCAGACCTGAATATAATTGAAAATCTGTGGTGTGAGTTAAAGTTGTCCATGCTCTGAAACCATCAAACCTGAATGAACTAGAGATGTTTTGTTTGTAAAGAGGAATGGGCCAAAATACTTTCAACCAGAATCCAGACTCTCATTGGAACCTACAGGAAGCGTTTATAGGCTGTAATTTCTGCAAAAAGAGGATGTACTAAATATTGATTTCATTTCTTTTTTGTGGCGCCCACATTTATGCACCTGCCTAATTTTGTTTAAACAAGTTTTGCACACTTTGTAAATCCAATAAACTTAATTTCCCTTCTCAAATATTACTGTGTGTCTCCTATATGATATATTTAACTGACATTTTTTATCGTAACAACCAACGATTTATACAGGAAAATCATGACGATTAACAACGTTGCCCAAACCTTCGCATCCCACTGTATTTATGTGGTTCGGTCCTCAGTATAAGTTACTTCACTCTGAGCAAAAAAGGACTTTTGGCTCTATAGAAATGACATTTGGATATCTTTATGATTGGCAATTCGGATGATGTTACCTATGGAGAACTGTTATGAGATAAATGGACATTGGCTCTCATTCTTTGATCGTTTCAACCTCATTATATTTACATATTTTTTCATCTGGTTCTAAATTGCATCTGTGATTTGATCAGCAGAGATAAAGCTGATGACAGTGATATAAGCAATATTGCTCAAGCTTTGTCATTTCATGTGCACATTGAGGAGGTTGAATTTTCCGCTATTTAGGTTTTTTTTAAGTATTTTTAGTAATTTGCACTAAAAATATGATGTTTAATTTACATAATGCCATTGGGTGTGTAATTACTTGTGCTACATGCTTTTTTGTGTATTTAATCCCCAGTGTATGTCGCAAGAAATTGTGTGGTGCTTTTTAACTTTTTCACATGCCACCCTATTTGTATTAAAAAGCAGCTTTAGCAGCATTAGGGTGTTTTTTAGGGTTATTGGCTAGTGACCTATTTTGCTCTTGATGAGCTTTCTTCAGCAATACACAACACTTATCACCTACTGCTTGATTAACTGTAATATAGCTGTCACTTTTATTTGTTATATTTTCTGCAAGCAAGCTTGCATGACTGTGAGCAAGCATGTGATGTTCTGCTAGAATGGATGTGACCCGCCTTTTCCTTGCAAAGCACCCTTGTCTCTGCTATAAAGATCCCCCAAAAATCGATACCCTTTCAGAGGTATAATTATTGGAGATCAATGCAAACCAAACTCATTCCTGTAAATAAGCACTAACTACTGCATAGACACCATGGCCAAATTTCAGGCAAGGCCACGGCACCAGGAAAGCAAGGGAAGGGCTGTGAGCAGCAGGGTGGCAGTTGCAGTTAGCCTGCAGAACATTCATCCTGCTACACAGAGTTTGCACATAGCGGTGAGCGGCTACCAACAGCTGGATCTGGCACTTGGGGGGGGGGGGGGGGGGGGTTGTAGGGGCGGCATCACTTACAGTGATCTCTAAACTGCCTGTCACTCACCAAATGTGCTGCTCACCAAGGAGCTTACAATATATTCCCTGGCATTATGTCAATAACCGTCCTCAAACAATCTTACAATGTAATGCTGGCTGTGTTTGGGGAGACATTTAGGATGCTGTCTGTCAAGGGGCAGCTGGTGATAGTGGCCATGGGCAGTAAAAAGTAATCATGCCCTTACAGGCACTACCTACTTACAGATAAGCCAATCTGCAGATAAGCTCATTGTATACTTTGTTTCTTTAAAGCCTCATCTACACGAGTAGATGAGGCTCCGATCCGGCGGCTCGACTAGCCGCCGGATCGCCTCTTCCGCGTCCCCGCACATGCCCGCCGCGTCCCCGCTCGCAGCGCGTACGCCGGATTCGATTCCCCGCTCATCCCCGCCGGCGCCGCTTATGTTCCGCTCGATTCCCTGCTATTGTCCCCTCGCGGGGAGTGAGCAGGGAATCGACGGTGGGTAGATCCGTCCTGTCGGATCTTATCAATCAAGCCCCATCAGCGGCTTGATTGATAAGGAACATCGCCGCCGCATCTACGCGTGTAGATACGGCATTGCAGATTGTGCCAGGAGTGACTGAGCCGTGAGATGTAAAAGATTGACGCTTGCAGCATAATACATACACTGGTTGATTTCAGCCATTTTTCGACCGATCGATTCAGGGGCGTAACAATAGGCCCTGCAGCGCCTGCGCCCGCGGGGGGGCCCGCCCCCCTGGGGCCCGCTCGGGGCCGTTTTTTGGGGGCTGGAGGGGTGGCAGCATGAGGGGAAAGCCTTGCCCACAGTCGGCGGGGAGAGGGGAAGTTCCCCCCTCTCCCTCACCTCGGGGCTCTCCCCTCTGCGCCCCCCTCCAGCTAGTGAATGTGTGTGGGCAGCGGGCAGCAGCGGCGGTGGAATACATACCTTCTTCCTTGCGTTCCATCGCCGCCTTCTCGCTCTAGCGGCTGACGTCACTTCCGGTCAGCTGCTAGAGCGAAAAGGCGGCGATGGAACGCAAGGAAGAAGGTATGTATCCCGCCGCCGCTGCTGCCCGCTGCCCACACACATTCACTAGCTGGAGGGGGGCGCAGAGGGGAGAGCCCCGAGGTGAGGGAGAGGGGGGGAACTTCCCCTCTCCCCGCCGACTGTGGGCAAGGCTTTCCCCTCATGCTGCCACCCCTCCAGCCCCCAAAAACCGGCCACGAGCGGGCCCCGGGGGGGGGGGGGGGTCCCGCTCTGAAATTCTGCAGGGGGATTTTCAGGTGTCTGCTGCCCACATTACGATTTTCAGGTGTCTGCTGCCCACATTACGATTTTCAGGTGTCTGCTGCCCACATTACGATTTTCAGGTGTCTGCTGCCCATATTATGATTTTCTGGTGTCTGCTGCCCACATTACGATTTTCAGGTGCCTGCTGCCCACATTACGATTTTCAGGTGTCTGCTGCCCACATTATGATTTTCTGGTGTCTGCTGCCCACATTGCGATTTTCTGGTGTCTGCTGCCCACATTACGATTTTCTGGTGTCTGCTGCCCACATTGCGATTTTCAGGTGTCTGCTGCCCATATTATGATTTTCTGGTGTCTGCTGCCCACATTACGATTTTCAGGTGCCTGCTGCCCACATTACGATTTTCAGGTGTCTGCTGCCCCCATTACGATTTTCAGGTGTCTGCTGCCCATATTATGATTTTCTGGTGTCTACTGCCCACATTACGATTTTCAGGTGCCTGCTGCCCACATTACGATTTTCAGGTGTCTGCTGCCCACATTATGATTTTCTGGTGTCTGCTGCCCACATTGCGATTTTCTGGTGTCTGCTGCCCACATTACGATTTTCTGGTGTCTGCTGCCCACATTGCGATTTTCAGGTGTCTGCTGCCCACATTACGATTTTCTGGTGACTGTTGCCCACATTGCGATTTTCTGGTGACTGCTGCCCACATTGCGATTTTCTGGTGACTGCTGCCCACATAAGGATTTTCTGGTGACTGCTGCCCACATTAGGATTTTCTGGTGTGTGCTGCCCACATTATGATATTCTGGTGACTGACTGCTGCCCACATTACGATATTCTGGTGACTGCTGCCCACATTACGATATTCTGGTGACTGCTGCCCACATTAGGATTTTCTGGTGACTGATGCCCACATTGTGATTTTCTGGTGACTGCTGCCCACATGGCGATTTTCTGGTGACTGCTGCCCACATGGCGATTTTCTGGTGACTGCTGCCCACATTGCGATTTTCTGGTGAACTCTGCCCACATTACGATTTTCTGTCCCACATTACGATATTCTGGTGAACGCTGCCCACATTACGATTGTCTGGTGAATGCTGTCCACGTTACAATTTTCTGGTGACTGCTGCTCATGTTACGATTTTCTGGTGACTGGTGCCCACATTACGATTTTCTGGTGAACTCTGCCCACATTATGATTTTCTGGTGAACTCTGCCCACATTATGATTTTCTGGTGAACGCTGCCCACATTACGATTGTCTGGTGAATGCTGTCCACGTTACAATTTTCTGGTGACTGGTGCCCACATTACGATTTTCTGGTGAACTCTGCCCACATTATGATTTTCTAAAGGCCCACATTACGATTTTCTGGTGAACTCTGCCCACATTACGATTTTCTGGCCCACATTACGATTGTCTGGTAAAATGCTGCCCACTTTACAATTAATTTACAGTGAAACGCTGCCCCATTACGATTATTTGGCACCTATGGGGGGGGGGGGGGGGTCCCCATCCAAATATTCGCAGGGGGGCCCAGTGATTTCTAGTTACGCCCCTGGATCGATTCCATAGAATCGACTGGTCGATTGCAAATCGATTCTTTTAAATCAGCCGTTCGATCGAATTGCAGTCAATTTCGATCGATTAGCTCGATCGGTCCGGGCGGAAAATCTGGGTCGAACAGCTACTGGCAGACGATCGATGGCGCATAGGGTTTCATTGGATCAAATACTGCATATGGATTGAATTTCAATAGATTTCATTCTGAAATCTATTGAAATTCGATTCCTACTGTGTGGCACACATAAGCTACATTCCTTTCAGATTCAACCTGATAGGCATCTGACAGAAATCTATCTGATGGTCGAAGCTGCTGCAAATCTATAAGTGTATGGCCACCTTTATACTTTTGTATAACACTCGCTGTGGGAGAAGGACCAAAAACATTATCAAGGACAACACTCACCCTGGAGTGCCTCTGATGAAGTGGGCATGGCACACAATGCGCGTCAGGCTTGGCGGGGTGTAGCACGTTAGTTTTCAGTCTCCATCCAGGTAGTATACCTTCCCCACACCGTCTCCTTTCTTACCAATAGAATATAATTTCCTTTTCACATGCTACTTGCTTTCTTCACCTCTTTCTATTTGTGGATGTCACTTCTCTATCTTACTCTTTCCCTCACTGGGGTGGCTTTACTATTCGCACTGTGCTTAGTGCAATATATTCCCTCCTACATCTTTGGTGGCTCTCTCTGCACAGCACTTGCGCTTTATACATGCACCATTGCAGGCGCAGTTGCTTTGCACTATTGCTCTGCTGCTCAGAGTAATATATGTATCATTGCACTTTGTCATTTCTCTCTTCTTTGAACAGAAGGAAATTTGCAATAATTCAGCTATAAGTGAACATTTGTGGCTACCCACAATGCTCCACTACTGAATATGCAAATTGGTTACTCTGAGCTGCTTGGTTACTCTGTTGTACTGGTCCAAGCACTATCCCATACTGCCATATCAATCCCTGCCATGTATTGATGTGGGTCAAAAGCCTGAAACAGGCTGTCTACATGTGGGGTCGGTGTGGCTGTGTAATATTTAAAGCTGTAGGCTTGCTATACACCAGCGGTTCTCAATGCTTGCCTTGCTTACAAGGGTGAAAAGGGATAATTTGCATATTCAGTAGTGGTGGCACTGTAATAGAACTTAAAAAAATCACTGGACAGCGCCGCAGTTTGGCTGCACTATACGCACAGCAAAGTAACTGGCTGCACACTACTAGCACAGTACACTGTCACTGAGTAAACTTAGTGACTGACCAGTGGCAGTGACTGCAAGTAACTGACGTTGATCACTGGCTATGAGCTGAATACAAGTGATACAGTAAAATAATATAGAACACAAAAATGAGTGGACAGCAGTCTGCCTGCACTAACAGTACACATTGTAATACCCATCACTGTATATACCTACCTGTTGTTCACAGTGCACCCACCTACTTACGTGAGCACACGCAGTGTCACTGTGCCTGTTCGGTATCTGTCTGGGTGTGACAGGTGCACATTGTAATACTTATCACTGCATATACCTACTACCTGTTGTTCACAGTGCACCCACCCACCTACGTGAGCACACGCAGTGTCACTGTGCCTGTCTGGTACCTGTCTGTGTGTGACAGGTGCACATTGTAATGCTCATCACTGCATATACCTACCTGTAGTTCACAGTGCACCCACCTACCTACGTGAGCACATGCAGTGTCACTGTGCCTGTCCGGTAACTGTCTGTGTGTGACAGGTGCCCATTAAAATACCCATCACTGCATATACCTACCTGTTGTTCACAGTGCACCCACCTACCTACGTGAGCGCACGCAGTGTCACTGTGCCTGTCCGGTACCTGTCTGTGTGTGACAGGTGCACATTGTAATACTCATCACTGCATATACCTACTACCTGTTGTTCACTTCAGTACACCCACCTACCTACGTGAGTGCACGCAGTGTCACTGTGCCTGTCCGCTACCTGTCTGTGTGTGACAGGTGCACATTGTAATACTCATCACTGCATATACCTGCCTGTTGTTCACAGTGCACCCACCTACCTACGTGAGCGCATGCAGTGTCACTGTGCCAGTCCGGTACCTGTCTGTGTGTGACAGGTGCACATTAAAATACCCATCACTGCATATACCTACCTGTTGTTCACAGTGCACCCACCTACCTACGTGAGCGCACGCAGTGTCACTGTGCCTGTCCGGTACCTGTCTGTGTGTGACAGGTGCACATTGTAATACTCATCACTGCATATACCTACTACCTGTTGTTCACTTCAGTACACCCACCTACCTACGTGAGTGCACGCAGTATCACTGTGCCTGTCCGGTACCTGTCTGTGTGTGACAGGTGCACATTGTAATACCCATCACTGCATATACCTACCTGTTGCTCACAGTGCACCCACCTACCTACGTGAGCGCACGCAGTGTGATATTTAATACCTGTACCTGTTCATGGTACGTGTGTGTGACAGGTGCACATTTGTAATACCCATCACTGCATATACCTACCTGTTGTGTTCAGTGCACCCACCTACCTACGTGAGTGCACGCAGTGTGATATACCACTTATACCACTCTGTGCATACCCGTTAACTGCACCTGTGTGACAGCACATTGTATTAGTCAAGTCAGTGCATACCTTTCACTTCATCCCCCCATATGGGTAAAATAGACAAAACAGGTAGAGGCAGGGGTAGAGGCAGACCAAGAGGAAGGCCACCTGGCAGGTCTGTGCGAGGTCGTGTTGATGTTATTTAGTGTGGCCCTGGACCAAAGTACAGTGCACAGGAGAAGGCACGTCCCATCAACTCCCAAGATTGTCAGGACAAGGTTGACTATTTAACACAGAACACCTCATCTTCCGCAGCCACCAGCACTACTACAAGCACCACATCCACTGCATTTGACAGTTCGCAGGAGTTATTTGGTGGGGAAATCGCTGATGCACAACTATTATTGTTACAACCAGATGAAGGCGCTAAGCAAGTTACACCACCTCATGTGTCTGAGTTAGGCGACACTATGGACGTAACGTGTGAGGAGGAGGAGGATGCTGAAGTACCTGCTGTTGGTGCAGTTTTGGAGGTGTCTGAGGCAAGTGAAGCTGGGCAGGATGATTATGATGATGACGATGATACGGATGCCACGTATGTTCCCAATAGAAGAGATGAACAGGGGGACAGTTCAGAGGGGGAGACAGAGAGGAGTAGGAGGAGACGAATTCCTGAAAGAAGCAGGGGGAGCTCATCGTCAGAAACAGCAGGTGGCGGTGTCCGGCGCCATGTATCGCCACCTATGGACAGCCAGCCAACATGCCCTTCAATGTCAGCTGCTGAGGTCACCATATTGCCATCACCCTAGGGGGGCTCAGCGGTTTGGAAAATGTTTTAGTTTGTCTGCCGTAGATCAGAGCAATGCCATCTGCTCTCTCTGCCTCCAAAAATTGAGTCGTGGAAAGGCCAACACCCATGTAGGGACAACTGCCTTACGAAGGCACATAGAGAAAAGGCACAAACTGCAATGGGAAGAGCACCAGAGGAAAAACAGCACACAAAAGAAAAGCCACCCTCCTTCTCCTCTTCCTCCTTCAGGTGCAGCATCTTCAGCCGCTTTCTCCCTTGCACCTTCACAGCCATCCACCTCCTCCACTCCGCCTCTGACCTTGAGCGGTTCCTGCTCCTCTGCACACAGCAGCCAGGTGTCTGGAAAGTAAATCTTTGAGCGGAAGAAGCCAATTTCTGCCAGTCACCCCCTTGCCCAGCATCTGACAGCTAGCTTGGCGGAACTGTTACCATACCAGCTGGTGGACTCTGAGGCCTTCCGTAAATTTGTGGCCATTGGGACACCGCAGTGGAAGATGCCAGGCCACAATTATTTCTCTAAAAAGGCGATACCCAAACTGTACCGTGAAATTGAGAGGCAAGTGGTGTCATCTCTGGCACACAGCGTTGGGTCAAAGGTCAACCTGACCACGGATGCCTGGTCTGCCAAGCACGGTCAGGGCAGGTACATTACTTACACAGCCCATTGGGTCAACCTGGTGACCGATAGCAAGCAGGGAATACGTGGTTGGGCAGCGAACCAACTTGTGACACCTCCACAGCATGCAGGCAGGCCTCCTGCCACCTCCTCTCCTCCTGCTACATCCTCTTCACTGTCGTCATCCTCCTCCTCCTTGGCTGAGTGGCAGTTCAACTCAACTGGTGCTGCAATCTCCTCTCCAGCTACACAGCCCCAGCTCCCCAGGACCTATCCTACATACCAGGTCCGACAATGTCACGCCATCTTAGACATGTCTTGCCTCAAAGCGGAGAGTCACACTGGAGCAGCTCTCCTGGCTGCTCTTAACAAACAGGTGGATCAGTGGCTGACCCCGCACCAGCTGGAGATCGGCAATGTGGTGTGTGACAACGGCAGCAATCTCATTTCCGCTTTGAATTTTGGAAAGCTGACACATGTACCCTGCATGGCACATGTACTGAATCTAGTCATTCAAAGATTTGTGTCCCAGGCTTAGAAGACATCCTGAAGCAGGCCAGGAAGTTGTGTGGGCATTTCAGGCGGTCTTACACGGCCATGGCACGCTTTGCCGCAATTCAGCAGAGAAACAAGTTGCCGGTGAGATGCCTGATTTGCGATAGCCCGACTCGCTGGAATTCAACCCTCCTTATGTTCTCTCGCCTGCTAGAACAGGAGAAAGCCATCACCCAGTACTGCCCACCCCAAGACTAAGTCAGTCCCCACACACAGCATTTCTGCCTGCACGCCATGTGACTGCCTGCCCCAAGACTAAGTCGCTCCCCACACAGCACCTCTGCCCGCAGGCCACTTGACTGCCTTCTCCGCCACCACCAACAGGGTCCAGGATTCCAGGTGGATTCCTGAATTTTTAAGCCCAGTGCTAGCAGCGGCCACTAGAATAATTTTTCTGGTGTGTGTACATGCCTGCCTAATTTTTCTGGCTGCACTGCAACTGCGGCAACAAAACAAAAGGCATGTACATGTGCCAATTCCCTACTCATTTTTTTTTTTTTGAGCAGCAGGACTTGTCGTAGGCCATGGGACCTAGAGGTGGTTTCACGGCAGCCATTATAATTTTTTTTTGGAGCAGCAGGAGAAGTTGTAGGCCATGGGGCCTAGAGTTGGTTCTACGGCAGTCATTAACCACTTCCCGACCGCCGTATTGACAATTGGCGGCCGGGAAGTGCACCCCGCAAGGACCGCCGTATTGACAATTGGCGGCGGTCCTTGTAGGGGCATGGGCGGAGCGATCGCGTCATCAGTGACGCGATCCTCCGCCTCCGCCTGGCGCCGCTCACCCGCCGCAACATCCCGCCGGCCATACGGAAGCGCCGGCGGGATGTTAACCCGACGATCGCCGCATACAAAGTGTATAATACACTTTGTAATGTTTACAAAGTGTATTATACAGGCTGCCTCCTGCCCTGGTGGTCCCAATGTCCGAGGGACCACCAGGGCAGGCTGCAGCCACCCTAGTCTGCACCAAGCACACTGATTTCCCCCCCCCCCTGCCCCAGATCGCACACAGCACCTATCAGACCCCCCCCTGCCCACCCCCCAGACCCCTGTTTGCACCCTATCACCCCCCTAATCACCCATCAATCACTCCCTGTCACTATCTGTCAACGCTATTTTTTTTTTTATCCCCCCCCTGCCCCCCGCTCCCTCCTGATCACCCCCCCACCCCTCAGATTCTCCCCAGACCCCCCCCCCCCCATGTACTGTATGCATCTATCCCCCCTGATCACCTGTCAATCACCTGTCCATCACCTGTCAATCACCCGTCAATCACCCGTCAATCACCCGTCAATCACCCCCTGTCACTGCCACCCATCAATCAGCCCCTAACCTGCCCCTTGCGGGCAATCTGATCACCCCCCCACACCAATAGATCGCCCGCAGATCCGAAATCAGATCACCTCCAAAATCCATTGTTTACATCTATTCTCTCCTCTAAACACCCACTAATTACCCATCAATCACCCATCAATCACCCCCTATCACCACCTGTCACTTTTACCTATGAGATCAGACCCTAATCTGCCCCTTGCGGGCACCCAATCACCCGCCCACACGCTCAGATTGCCCTCTGACCCCCCCTTATCAATTCACCAGTGCATTAATTACATCTGTTCTTCCCTGTAATAACCCACTGATCACCTGTCAATCACCTGCCAATCACCTATCACCCATCAATCACCCCCTGTCACCCCCTGTCACTGCCACCCATCAATCAGCCCCTAACCTGCCCCTTGCGGGCAATCTGATCACCCACCCACACCATTAGATCGCCCGCAAACCCGCCGTCAGATTACCTCCCAAATGTATTGTTTACATCTGTTATCTTCTCTAAACACCCACTAATTACCCATCAATCACCCCCTATCACCAACCGTCACTGTTACCTATCAGATCAGACCCTAATCTGCCCCTTGCGGGCACCCAATCACCCGCCCACACGCTCAGATTGCCCTCAGACCCCCCCCCTTATAAATTCGCCAGTGCATTAATTACATCTGGCCTTCCCTGTAATAACCCACTGGTCACCTGTCAATCACCTGCCAATCACCTATCACCCATCAATCACCCCCTGTCACTGCCACCCAACAATCAGCCCCTAACCTGCCCCTTGCGGGCAAACTGATCACCCACCCACACCAATAGATCGCCCGCAGATCCGACATCAGATCACCACCCAAGCGCAGTGTTTCCATCTATTCTCTCCTCTAAACACCCACTAATTACCCATCAATCACCCATCAATCACCCCCTATCACCACCTGTCACTGTTACCCATCAGATCAGACCCTAATCTGCCCCTTGCGGGCACCCAATCGCCCGCCTACATGCTCAGATTGCCCTCAGACCCCCCCTTATCAATTCGCCAGTGCAATATTTACATCTGTTCTCCCCTGTAATAACCCACTGATTACCTGTCAATCACCTATCAATCACCCATCAATCACCCCCTGTCACTGCCACCCATCAATCACCCCCTGTCACTGCCGCCCATCAATCACCCACTGTCACTGCCACCCATCAATAAGCCCCTAACCTGCCCCTTACGGGCAATCTGATCACCCACCCACACCAATAGATCGCCCGCAGATCCGACGTCCGATCACCTCCCAAGTGCAGTGTTTACATCTGTTCTCTACCCTAAACACCCACTAATTACCCATCAATCACCCCCTGTCACTGCTACCTATCAGATTAGACCCCTATCTGCCCCTAGGGCACTCAATCACCCGCCCACACCCTCAGAATGCCCTCAGACCCCAGCCCTGATCACCTCGCCAGTGCATTGCTTGCATCTATTCCCCCCTCTAATCACACCTTGAGACACCCATCAATCACCTCCTGTCACCCTCTAGCACACCTACCCATCAGATCAGGCCCCAATTTGCCCCGTGTGGGCTCCTGATCACTCGGCCAAACCCTCAGATCCCCCTCAGACCCCCTTCCGATCACCTCCCCAGTGCATTGATTGCATCTATTTTCCCCTCTAACCACCCCCTGAGACACCCATCAATCACCTCCTGTCACCCCCCTAGCACTCCTATCCATCAGATCAGGCCCAATACAACCTGTCATCTAAAAGGCCACCCTGCTTATGACCGGTTCCACAAAATTCGCCCCCTCATAGACCACCTGTCATCAAAATTTGCAGATGCTTATACCCCTGAACAGTCATTTTGAGACATTTGGTTTCCAGACTACTCACGGTTTTGGGCCTGTAAAATGCCAGGGCGGTATAGGAACCCCACAAGTGACCCCATTTTAGAAAAAAAGACACCCCAAGGTATTCTGTTAGGTGTATGACGAGTTCATAGAAGATTTTATTTTTTGTCAAAAGTTAGCGGAAATTGATTTTTATTGGTTTTTTTTCACAAAGTGTCATTTTTCACTAACTTGTGACAAAAAATAAAATCTTCTATGAACTCGCCATACACCTAACGGAATACCTTGGGGTGTCTTCTTTCTAAAATGGGGTCACTTGTGGGGTTCCTACACTGCCCTTGCATTTTAGGGGCCCTAAACCGCGAGGAGTAGTCTAGAAAACAAATGCCTCAAAATGACCTGTGAATAGGACGTTGGGCCCCTTAGCGCACCTAGGCTGCAAAAAAGTGTCACACATGTGGTACCGCCGTACTCAGGAAAAGTAGTATAATGTGTTTTGGGGTGTATTTTTACACATACCCATGCTGGGTGGGAGAAATTTCTATGTAAATGGACAATTGTGTGTAAAAAAATCAAACAATTGTCATTTACAGAGATATTTCTCCCACTTAGCATGGGTATGTGTAAAAATACACCCCAAAACGCATTATACTACTTCTCCTGAGTACGGCGGTACCACATGTGTGGCACTTTTTTTTACACCCTAAGTACGCTAAGGGGCCCAAAGTCCAATGAGTACCTTTAGGATTTCGCAGGTCATTTTGCGACATTTGGTTTCAAGACTACTCCTCACGGTTTAGGGCCCCTAAAATGCCAGGGCAGTATAGGAACCCCACAAATGACCCCATTCTAGAAAGAAGACACCCAAAGGTATTCCGTACGGAGTATGGTGAGTTCATAGAAGATTTTATTTTTTGTCACAAGTTAGCGGAAAATGACACTTTGTGAAAAAAAAAACAATTAAAATCAATTTCCGCTAACTTGTGACAAAAAAATAAAAACTTCTATGAACTCACCATACTCCTAACGGAATACCTTGGGGTGTCTTCTTTCTAAAATGGGGTCATTAGTGGGGTTCCTATACTGCCCTGGCATTTTAGGGGCCCTAAACCGTGAGGAGTAGTCTTGAAACAAAAATGACCTGTGAAATCCTAAAGGTACTCATTGGACTTTGGGCCCCTTAGTGCAGTTAGGGTGCAAAAAAAGTGCCACACATGTGGTATCGCCGTACTCGGGAGAAGTAGTATAATGTGTTTTGGGGTGTATTTTTACACATACCCATGCTGGGTGGGAGAAATACTTCTGTAAATGACAATCTTTTGATTTTTTTACACACAATTGTCCATTTACAGAGGTATTTCTCCCCCCCAGCATGGGTATGTGTAAAAATACACCCCAAAACACATTGTACTACTTCTCCCGAGTATGGCGATACCACATGTGTGGCACTTTTTTGCACCCTAACTGCGCTAAAGGGTCCAAAGTCCAATGAGTACCTTTAGGATTTCACAGGTCATTTTGAGAAATTTCGTTTCAAGACTACTCCTCACGGTTTAGGGCCCCTAAAATGCCAGGGCAGTATAGGAACCCCACAAATGACCCCATTTTAGAAAGAAGACACCCCAAGGTATTTCGTTAGTAGTATGGCGAGTTCATAGAAGATTTTATTTTTTGTCACAAGTTAGCGGAAATTGATTTTAATTGTGTTTTTTCACAAAGTGTCATTTTCCGCTAACTTTTGACAAAAAATAAAATTTTCTATGAACTCACCATACTCCTAACGGAATACCTTGGGGTGTCTTCTTTCTAAAATGGGGTCATTTGTGGGGTTCCTATACTGCCCTGGCATTTTAGGGGCCCTAAACCGTGAGGAGTAGTCTTGAAACGAAATTTCTCAAAATGACCTGTGAAATCCTAAAGGTACTCATTGGACTTTGGGCCCTTTAGCGCAGTTAGGGTGCAAAAAAGTGCCACACATGTGGTATTGCCGTACTCAGGAGAAGTAGTATAATGTGTTTTGTGGTGTATTTTTACACATACCCATGCTGAGTGGGAGAAAGATCTCTGTAAATGGACAATTGTGTGTAAAAAAAATTAACAAATTGTTATTTACAGAGATATTTCTCCCACCCAGCATGGGTATGTGTAAAACTACACCCCAAAACACATTATACTACTTCTCCTGAGTACGGCAATACCACATGTGTGGCACTTTTTTGCAGCCTAACTGTGCTAAGGGGTCCAAAGTCCAATGAGCCCCTTTAGGCTTTACAGGGGTGCTTACAATTTAGCACCCCCCAAAATGTCAGGACAGTAAACACACCCCACAAATGACCCCATTTTGGAAAGTAGACCCTTCAAGGTATTCAGAGAGGGGCATGGTGAGTCTGTGGCAGATTTCATTTTTTTTTTGGCGCAAGTTAGAAGAAATGGAAACTTTTTTTTTTTTTTTTTTCTCACAAAGTGTCATTTTCCGCTTACTTGTGACAAAAAATAATATCTTCTATGAACTCACTATGCCTCTCAGTGAATACTTTGGGATGTCTTCTTTCCAAAATGGGGTAATTTTGGGGGTATTTATACTATCCTGGAATTCTAGCCCCTCATGAAACATGACAGGGGGTCAGAAAAGTCCTAGATGCTTGAAAATGAGAAAATTCACTTTTTGCACCATAGTTTGTAAACGCTATAACTTTTACCCAAACCAATAAATATACACTGAATGGTTTTTTTTTTTATCCACAACATGTTTGTCCACATTTTTCGCGCTGCATGTATACAGAAATTTTACTTTATTTGAAAAATGTCAGCACAGAAAGTTAAAAAAATTATTTTTTTGCCAAAATTCATGTCTTTTTTGATGAATATAATAAAAAGTAAAAATCGCAGGAGCAATCAAATAGCACCAAAAGAAAGCTTTATTAGTGACAAGAAAAGGAGCCAAAATTCATTTAGGTGGTAGGTTGTATGAGCGAGCAATAAACCGTGAAAGCTGCAGTGGTCTGAATGGAAAAAAAGTGGCCGGTCCTTAAGGGGTAGAAAGCCCTAGGTCCTCAAGTGGTTAAAAAAGTATTTAGGAGCAGCAGGAGTTGTTATAGGCCTTGGGACCTAGAGGTGGTTCCACGGCAATCATTAAAAAATTATTTAGGAGCAGCAGGAGTTGTCATAGGCCAATTATTGTAGTAATCTTATTATTGTATATTGGACTCATTATCTTATGAATCAATTAGAGGGGCCTTGTAATTTTCACTGATCCATGACTCGTTCATATTTATGAACATTAGTATGTCCACATTGTCTGTGAACAGACGGGTCCGTTGGTCGGTGACCATCCCACCTGCAGCGCTAAATACTCGCTCAGAAAGAACACTGGCGGCTGGGCATGCAAGAACCTCCAGTGCATACTGAGCGAGTTCAGACCAGGTATCCAGTTGTTTTGTCCAATACTACATGGGGTAATCATTACTTTCCATATTGTCTGGAGCACTGGCCGACCCCAAGTAATCATTCACCATATGGGCCAGCCGCTGGCGGTGACCACTTTGTCCGCTGGTGGTGCTGCTGCTAGAAGGAGTATCTGGTATTGGCTGGTAAAATTCCTTCAGCATACTCAGCAGGTTCCCAGATTGGGTATTGGTGCTGCTGTGGGGAGTGGGACCACCAGACCTTTGCTGAGTGTGATGAGGCTTGGTAGCTTGGGCCCGGGATACAGGTGCAGGAAACGCATCTTCTACCCAACGAAGAAGGGCACCCCGGATCTGGCTCATCCTGGCGTCTGCTTGGAAGGGGGGTATGAACTGGCGCATTTTCCCCTTGCACCTGGGATCTAAGATGGTGGCCACCCACATGTCGAGCCTTGATTTTAGAGTTTTAATCCGGGGGTCCTTACGGAGGCACTGGAACATATGTGCAGCCATAGGCAAAAATGGGCGTGGCCATGAGGTGAGTGGGTCATGGGTAGGGCCAAATTTACATGAACTTAGCAGTGGTGTAAGCTACAGATAACGGGCCTGCCCATCGAAATATTGGATGGAGCCCCCTGTCCTTTATTTGGATAATATACAATCAGTATAGGCATAGATCAAAGATGTATACGCACATACAATTTTGATTGGTCAATCACTGACCCCAATTTTACCACCCCCGTGCAGTAAGTGGGCCAACAGACAATGAATTTTATGAACAGAGCTAAAATTGGCTAATCAAAATTGTATGTGTGTACCAGGCTTTACAGCTAATACTGTACATACTGAAAGTAGCAGGGATCAGCATACAATACAGCTGGTTTACAATCAGTAAAGGCACAGAGTAACACCTTACACTGTACACACTGGAGGTAAATCAGCAAACAGTGCAGGCACTAGAGAACAGCGTATACTGTACATACTGTAGGCAGCAGAATTCAGCACACTGCAGCTAGCGTGCCAAAAATATGAGGATCACGTTGTGCGGCGTGCTTATCGCGCCGCACCGAAAAATGGGTGGGCCATGGACCAGAATATAGGTGTGGTAACGGGTGGAGACAAATTTACATGAACCTAGCAATGGTGGGACATTAGATTATGACAGTGGTGGCGAACCTTTTGGAGGCCGAGTGCCCAAACTGCAACCCAAAAGTCACTTATCTATCGCAAAGTGGCAACAGCAATTTAAACTAAATACTGTACAAACGTTTTAACTCATACATGAACATTATGGAAAATCCAAGTTGAAAATAAACTGTGAAGATAAACAATTTCATCCATCCTACTCCTGAAAAATGTATTCAATTTTTTAGAACCTCCCAGTTTTATTTTCTGTTTTAAAACGCTAAAAAAGTAGGTTTAATGCTATTGTCTCATATGATAAGGATTCAGCTTTTCCCATAGTCTCGCAGTTAGCAATCATGTGACCCCCAACAAGACAAATTCAGCAATCATGAGGCCCCCAACAAATCATGAGGCCCCCAACAAGACAAATTCAGCAATCATGAGGCCCCCAACAAATCATGAGGCCCCCAACAAGACAAATTCAGCAATCATGAGGCCTCCAACAAATCATAAGGCTCCTAACAAGACAAATTCAGCAGTCATGAGGCACATAAATAGACAGCATTTCACATAAATAGGCAGAATGCCCCCTTAATATGGTAGCCCCCCAAGTTAGGTAGTGAGTGACAGGGACCCCCAGGTTAGCTAGTGAGTGACAGGCGCCTCCAGTTAGGTAGTGAGTGACAGGGACCCCGATAGTGAGTGACAGGGAGCCCCTTTAGGTAGTGAGTGAGTGCCAGAGAGCCCCTTCAGGCAGTGAGTGAGTGCCAGGGAGCCCCTTTAGGCAGTGAGTGAGCGCCAGGGAGCCCCTTTAGGCAGTGAGTGAGTGACAGGGAGCCCCTTTAGGCAGTGAGTGAGTGACAGGGAGGCCCTTTAGGCAGTGAGTGAGTGACAGGAAGGCCCTTTAGGTAGTGAGTGAGTGCCAGGGAGCCCCTTTAGGCAGTGAGTGAGTGAAAGGGAGCCCCTTTAGGAAGTGAGTGAGTGACAGGGAGGCCCTTTAGGTAGTGTGTGAGTGACAGTGAGGCCCTTTAGGCAGTGAGTAAGTGCCAGGGAGCCCCTTTAAGCAGTGAGTGAGTGCCAGGGAGCCCTTTAGGGAGTGAGTGAGTGCCAGGGAGCCCTTTAGGGAGTGAGTGAGTGACAGGGAGGCCTTTTAGGGAGTGAGTGAGTGAGTGACAGGGAGGCCCTTTAGGGAGTGAGTGAGTGACAGGGAGGCCCTTTAGGGAGTGAGTGAGTGACAGGGAGGCCCTTTAGGGAGTGAGTGAGTGACAGGGAGGCCCTTTAGGGAGTGAGTGAGTGCCAGGGAGCCCCTTTAGGGAGTGAGTGAGTGCCAGGGAGCCCCTTTAGGAAGTGAGTGAGTGACAGGGAGGCCCTTTAGGCAGTGAGTGAGTGCCAGGGAGCCCCTTTAGGCAGTGAGTGAGTGCCAGGGAGCCCCTTTAGGCAGTGAGTGAGTGACAGGGAGCCCCTTTAGGGAGTGAGTGAGTGCCAGGGAGCCCCTTTAGGGAGTGAGTGAGTGACAGGGAGCCCCTTTAGGTAGTGAGTGAGTGCCAGGGAGCCCCTTTAGGAAGTGAGTAAGTGCCAGGGAGCCCCTTTAGGGAGTGAGTGAGTGCCAGGGAGCCCCTTTAGGAAGTGAGTGAGTGACAGGGAGCCCCTTTAGGGAGTGAGTGAGTGCCAGGGAGCCCCTTTAGGGAGTGAGTGAGTGACAGGGAGGCCCTTTAGGCAGTGAGTGAGTGCCAGGGAGCCCCTTTAGGCAGTGAGTGAGTGCCAGGGAGCCCCTTTAGGCAGTGAGTGAGTGACAGGGAGCCCTTTAGGGAGTGAGTGAGTGCCAGGGAGCCCTTTAGGGAGTGAGTGAGTGACAGGGAGGCCCTTTAGGGAGTGAGTGAGTGAGTGACAGAGAGGCCCTTTAGGGAGTGAGTGAGTGACAGGGAGGCCCTTTAGGGAGTGAGTGAGTGACAGGGAGGCCCTTTAGGGAGTGAGTGAGTGACAGGGAGGCCCTTTAGGGAGTGAGTGAGTGCCAGGGAGCCCCTTTAGGGAGTGAGTGAGTGCCAGGGAGCCCCTTTAGGGAGTGAGTGAGTGACAGGGAGGCCCTTTAGGCAGTGAGTGAGTGCCAGGGAGCCCCTTTAGGCAGTGAGTGAGTGCCAGGGAGCCCCTTTAGGCAGTGAGTGAGTGACAGGGAGCCCCTTTAGGGAGTGAGTGAGTGCCAGGGAGCCCCTTTAGGGAGTGAGTGAGTGACAGGGAGCCCCTTTAGGTAGTGAGTGAGTGCCAGGGAGCCCCTTTAGGAAGTGAGTAAGTGCCAGGGAGCCCCTTTAGGGAGTGAGTGAGTGCCAGGGAGCCCCTTTAGGAAGTGAGTGAGTGACAGGGAGCCCCTTTAGGGAGTGAGTGAGTGCCAGGGAGCCCCTTTAGGGAGTGAGTGAGTGACAGGGAGGCCCTTTAGGCAGTGAGTGAGTGCCAGGGAGCCCCTTTAGGCAGTGAGTGAGTGCCAGGGAGCCCCTTTAGGCAGTGAGTGAGTGACAGGGAGCCCCTTTAGGGAGTGAGTGAGTGCCAGGGAGCCCCTTTAGGGAGTGAGTGAGTGACAGGGAGCCCCTTTAGGTAGTGAGTGAGTGCCAGGGAGCCCCTTTAGGAAGTGAGTAAGTGCCAGGGAGCCCCTTTAGGGAGTGAGTGAGTGCCAGGGAGCCCCTTTAGGAAGTGAGTGAGTGACAGGGAGACCCTTTAGGGAGTGAGTGAGTGAGTGAGTGAGTGAGTGAGTGAGTGACAGAGAGCCCCTTTAGGGAGTGAATGAGTGACGGGGAGGCCCTTTAGGGAGTGAATGAGTGACAGGGGGCCCCTTTAGGGAGTGAGTGAGTGCCAGGGAGCCCCTTTAGGGAGTGAGTGAGTGCGTGACAGGGAGGCCCCCCCTCTAGCCGCCGCCGCCGCTCCCCCCCTACCTCTCAGCAGACCTCAGGATCAGCGGCGACCCGACCAGTTATACGAGCGGGCGCTGGACGCACCCGCTCTATATGCGGAAGTGATGTCACTTCCGCATATCAGTGCGGGCGCTGGGTCCTAGCGCCCGCACGATTGGTCGCCGGCTCGACGCCTGATCCTGAGGTCAGAGTGACGCGGCGGCGGCGGCTGGAGGGAGCCGCTGAGATCCGTGGCACCCCAGAACAGATTGGGGGCACGTGCCACCCCAAAACAGGGCTAGCGACGCCCCTGGCAGTAGCCCTGTTCTGGTGAAAGATGTCTCAGACAGGTATAGCCTGACCGCCATGCGCTGCTCCCACAACCTCTCCAGCATGTGGAGTGTGGAGTTCCACCACGTTGGACAATCGGAAATAAGCCTGTGCTGCGGCAGGTTATGGCAGCGCTGCAGCAGTTTCATGGCCGCGGTGGCAGTTGCGGAGCGACGGATGTGGGGTGACACTTTTCGTGCTGAGGCCAGAGCGTCCTTCAACCCATCAAAAGTTCGTAGAAATTTCTGGACTACAAGGGTGAAGACGTGGGCCAAGCAAGGTAAGTGGGCGTAGCCACCTTCTGAAATGGCGGCCAGCATGTTGGCACCATTATCAGACACCACTACACCTGTGTCCAGTTTTCGGGGGTTCAGACACTGCCAAATCTGATTGTGTAAGGCTGCAAGGATTACAGATCCGGTTTGCCTGTTCTCGTCCATGGATTCCAGTTTCAGCACTGCTTAGCATCGATGGTGCTGCAGACCAGTGTAGGAGCGGGACCACTTGCTGGGAGGCTCAGCAACGGAAGACTGGCCTTGGACAGAACAGGTAGCAGAGGGAAGTGGAACAGGCCTCCCCTTTCAACTCATGTGGCAGCACCACCAGCTGAGATGCCCCAGATCTTGCACCCTCCTCAGCAGCACCAGGGAGGGTGACCCAATGGGTGGTAAAAGTTAGATACTTTCCCTGCCCATGCCTGCTGCTCCAGCCATCCATAGTGAAGTGCACCTTGCCACCAACAGCATGATCCATAGACCGGCTGACACACTCCACAATGTGCTGGTGAAGGGTAGGAATAGCATTCCTGGCAAAATAATGGCAGCTGGGGATCCGCCATTGTGGAGCAACACTGTTCATCAGTCTGCGGAAGGGGGCACAGTCCACAAACTGGTAGGGCAGCAGCTGTTGGCCCAACAGCCTTGCCAGGAGCGCATTGTTTTTGACAACAAAAGGATCACTTGCAGGGAGCATCCACTTCCTCTGCAACATTTCTGGCACAGAGGCCTGATGCTGGAACACTGGTGATTCAGAGGAAACCAGCAAGGGTGATGATGAGGTGCTTGCCGAGGTCTGGAGCCCTCTACCAGCCTGGCATGCAGAGGGATTTGAAGTAGAATGGGACTGAGCAGGTTGGATAGGGACAGGACAAGTAGAAAAAAAGAGGAGGGGCCTGTTGCTGCTGCTTTTCCTCCACCCATCTGATTGTAATTTTTTACATATTCAAACTCCCGTCTGTGGTGGTTGTGCAGATGGCTTATCAGCCCTGAAGTGCCGAACCCGATACCCGATTTGCCTCTGCTCACCGATTTATGGCACACAGAACACATTGTCCTGGATTCATCCCCTTCCAGAACAGTAAAATAATTCCATGCAGGGGACGTGTGTGCCCGTCCAGCAGTGGTGCGACCTGTTCTATCACCTCGGTGCTCAGCATTGGACTGGTGGTGGGTACTGACAGACGGGAAAGCACTTGCAGGCTGCTGGCCAACCGTCTGCTCTGTTTCTACAAGCTACTCATGCCTGCTAGTGCCTAAACCAACAGGTGGCAACCACGTTCGATCAGCCAACTCATCATCCAAAATATCATCCAGTTTAATAAGTGACTCTTCTGGACCCTCCACCTGGCCACCAAACACCTCTGTAATTGAGTGGTGATGATGATGATGTTGACTGGTGACACTGGATGAAGAAAACACAGTGGCCATTTCTGTCACAACAGAACCCACCACTTCTTGGGAGCTTGGTCCAATGGTCTCCTCCAATGCCTCCTCCCAAACCTTCTCCACATCTCTCTCAGCGATGTAGGTGTGCTTGAGTACTGGGAGGAAACAACCTCGTCAAGAGAAGCAGCTGCGGTCGGGTTCTGGTCATGAGGAACCTGGCGGCCGGTGCTGCTGCAACTAGCTTCAAGTTCCTCAGACTGGGTAGAGGGTTCCTGATCTAAGTAATTCACAACTCTCTTCGCCTCCTGCTCTGTCATAATTTTCCTGCGTGCTGCGAACAAAGGGAAGACACCAACACCACCATCACTCCATTTCCTTTTAGGAGTGGCAAGAAATTGCTGCTGCTCTCACTCCATTATTTTGGGGCCACAAACTTTATTGGGGAAGGGGTATGAGTGACAGAACAGATCAGAAAATAAGGGGATGAAATAAAGAAAATAAATCAAAAAAACAAAATAAACAAAATAAACAAAAAAAAAATTAGAAAACAAAAAAAAAACTTGCACTACACTCACTCAACTAATCAATCACTAATCAATCACCTAGCTCATTCTCACTCTGTCAAATACTAAGCCTGCAGCCTGGCTGCAGGCTCTTCAGCAACTACTAGCACACTACACTACAATCTATCACTCAAGCTAACAATCTACTGTCACTCTCTCACAAATAAACCTAGCTACTGCTAATAGCTCACACTCTAACTCTCTCTCACAGTGTCTTTAAAAAGACGTTTGGTTTATATACAGTCTTCAAAAAGACTATTGTTTTATGTTGAAACAATGGCTGAATAGAGTACTGGTTAAGGGCACTGCCTTTGACATTGGAGACCAGGGTTTGAATCCTGGCTACGTCAAGTATCTATTCAGTAAGGAGTTCAAGGCAAGACTCCCTAACACTGCAGGGTGGCCTCCTGAGTGCGTCCCAGTGGCTGCAGCTCTTGAGTGCTTTGAGTCCAACAGGAGAAAAGCGCTATACAAATGTTTGGATTATTATTATTATAATATGGGTCTGTCTCTCCTCTCTCTCCAACACCAGACTGAAACCCACAAGCTTTGTGACTGCACATCTCTCTTATATACAAAATGGGTGGAATAGCTGCTGATAGGTAGCTAGGGAGCTGGTTGCAAACATAGGATTGGTTGGTTTTTCTTAAGACTCTAATTGGTGCAGAAAGTTTGATTTTTATGCAGAAATCCTGTTGTTAGCACTTATAAGCTTCAGTCTAGGGTCTTCCTTCTGATTGGCTTAAAAAAATTGCATTCCGACGGAATTCCGCATAGCAATTCTGGAATTTCCGTTTAGCGATATAGCAATTCCGTTCCGATGCGACGGAACGGAATCACCAATTTCCAACTGGAATCACGGAAAACGGAATTCCGCGGAATGCGGTGAGCCTCCCTAGTGATCATTACCTTGCTGTGGTGAAGGGGCTTGCGTATCACAATGAAGCAATGACCGACGGCTATATGAGTGTCTTGAGGGGGGGGGGCGGCACCCAAGATAATAGGGCCGTTGCTTCATTGTGGACAGACCAAATCATTGTGGACAGACCAAATTTGATCAGCTGGACAGTTGCTGTTGTTCTATCATTGAGCTACCACAGCCCGGCGACCAAAACCACCATGACCTGCACTCTCGCCATGGTGCACGCCAGTCCAGCACGGCCGTCACAACACAAACAGCTGTTTGCGGTGAGTTACACAGTGAGTTTGGTGTGTCAGTGTGAAGCAGTACTCTAATTACACTCCCTGATTGATGTATACACATGCAAGATGTTTTAAAGCACTTTATGCCTGCAATTTAGCATTCAATGTGATTTCTGCCCTTAAAACGCTGCCTTGCGTCAAATCCAGATTTTTCCACGGGACTTTTGGCGTGTATCCCACTTCCTCATGCCCCCCCTCCAGGTGTTAGACCCCTTGAAACATCTTTTCCATCACTTTTCTGGCCAGCATAAGTGTTTCTAGTTTTCGAAGTTCGCCTCCCCATTGAAGTCTATTGTGGTTCGCGAAAGTTTGCGCGAACCGAAATTTTGCGGAAGTTCGCGAACCCGGTTCGCGAACCGCAAATCAGAGGTTCGGGCCATCTCTAATGTCTACAAAGTACTTGCTTCAAATGGTTTGCTTAACAATGTAATTTCGATACTCATCTTCAATTAGGTGGGGAGTTATCATTACTTTTACTGCATCATTTCACATCATCAGACTAGAGAACGTACTACAGTGGGTTGCAAAAGTATTCAGCCCCCTTGAAGTTTTCCACATTTTGTCACATTACTGCCACAAACATGCATCAATTTTTGGGGAATTCCATGTGAAAGACCAATACAAAGTGGTGTACATGTGAGGAGTGGATCGAAAATCATACATCATTCCAAACATTTTTTACAAATAAATAACTGCAAAGTGGGGTGTGCGTAATTATTCGGCCCCCTGAGTCAATACTTTGTAGAACCACCTTTTGCTGCAATTACAGCTGCCAGTCTTTTAGGGTATGTCTCTACCAGCTTTGCACATCTAGAGACTGAAATCCTTGCCCATTCTTCTTTGAAAAACAGCTCCAGCTCAGTCAGATTAGATGGACAGCGTTTGTGATCAGCAGTTTTCAGATCTTGCCACAGATTCTCGATTGGATTTAGATCTGGACTTTGACTGGGCGATTCTCACACATAGATATGTTTTGTTTTAAACCATTCCATTGTTGCCCTGGCTTTATGTTTAGGGTCGCTGTGCTGCTGGAAGGTGAACCTCCGCCCCAGTCTCAAGTCTTTTGCAGTCTCCAAGAGGTTTTCTTCCAAGTTTGCCCTGTATTTGGCTCCATCCATCTTCCCATCAACTCTGACCAGCTTCCCTGTCCCTGCTGAAGAGATGCACCCCCCGAGCATGATGCTGCCACCATCATATTTGACAATGGGGATGGTGTGTTCAGAGTGATGTGCAGTGTTAGTTTTCTGCCACACATAGCGTTTTGCATTTTGGCCAAAAGTTCCATTTTGGTCTCATCTGACCAGAGCACCTTCTTCCACATGGTTGCTGTGTCCCCCACATGGCTTGTGGCAAACTGCAAACAGGACTTCTTATGCTTTCTGTTAACAATGCCTTTCTTCTTGCCACTCTTCAATAAAGGCCAACTTTGTACAGTGCATGACTAATAGTTGTCCTATGGACAGAGTCTCCCACCTGAGCTGTAGATCTCTGCAGCTCGTCCAGAGTCACCATGGGCCTCTTTACTGCATTTCTGATCAGCACTCTCCTTGTTCAGCCTGTGAGTTTAGGTGGATGGCCTTGTCTTGGTAGGTTTACAGTTGTGCCATACTCCTTCAAATTCTGAATGATCACTTGAACAGTGCTCCGTGGGATGTTCAAGGCTTTGGAAATCTTTTTGTAGCCTAAGCCTGCTTTAAATTTCTCAATAACTTGATCCCTGACCTGTCTTGGACCTGTCTTGTGTGTTCTTTGGACTTCACGGTGTTGTTGCTCCCAATATTCTCTTTGACAACCTCTGAGGCCCTCACAGAGCAGCTGTATTTGTACTGACATTAGATTACACACAGGTGCACTCTATTTAGTCATTAGCACTCATCAGGCAATGTCTATAGGCAACTGACTGCACTCAGATCAAAGGGGCCGAATAATTATGCACACACCACTTTGCAGTTAGTTATTTGTAAACAATGTTTGGAATCATGTATGATTTTCATTCCACTTCTCACGTGTACACCACTTTGTGTTGGTCTTTCATGTGGAATTCCAATAAAATTGATTCATGTTTGTGGCAGTAATATGACAAAATGTGGAAAACTTCAAGGGGGCCGAATACTTTTGCAACCCACTGTATATATATACTGTATTAACATTTTCTCATCTCCGGTGCTATCTTGAGGCTAACTTCAGATCTAAAAGAAGTCTCTATATTTATTCATTCCCAAAGTGACTGTTATTTTAAATAAGGGCATGCTTTAGTATCCTGAACTTGAACTGTTCAGCTTAGACTTACCTCAAGGCTTAATTAGTCAGCACTCAACTGCATAACAGTTTGGTATAAACCCAAGAAGACTGTACAACAAATGTAATTGATTGGCTCTGTGGGTTTTTTGTTTTTTGTTTTTTTTTGCTCTATACTGGAACATTGTCATTTAGTTTAGCAAGTTTACCTTTAGTGAACTCTGTTGGTCAAATAAGTTTATTAAGTCAAGGAGAGTGCATGGCCACATCTCTCACTTCTACAGATCATACATGTCAAACACCTGTAGCTATCCAGTATGTCTAGCCATAGAGGATAACATTAAACAAGAATTCTATTAAAAAAAAAAAAAAAAGTTAATCTATGACTTAATGTATTACACTGTCTGCATATGCTGAAAACATTACAGTCATTTAATTCATATTACTTAAACCCCTCGAGAAATCCATTCTTTTGCTGGAGAGACTTGGGTGCTCAATCATTACAGAATCTCAAGCCTCCATGCTGATCGTAATCCTACAAGAATGTTATTTTGTTCTGAGCTAAAATTAACATCGACTTTGAGATTAGCAATACAGAACTAGCCAAGATTTGCTCAAAGGAATTGTCATGTTCTAAACAATAGCTGCTTATTCATGTACTATGATAGATGAGATTCTCTTAATTACTATCATTGTCCTCAGCCGCAAAACTGTTTAATCTGTACTGCAGATCTTAAGTTCTGCAATTATACAGTTCTTGGATTGTTATTATGTTCCAGAAACAATACACTTAATCTCTGATTTGCAGAAAGAAGTCAAACCAATTAATTTTCAGGTGTCCATTCTACTTAGGAAGGTAATAATGCTTTAACCAGAGTTGAGACTCTTCACTTGTCTGGCAAACTAATGGAGCTGAATGCCCAAAAGATCCTTCTTATCCTGCCTTCCTTACTTCATACTTACCTCAGGCAATATTATTATGATTATGTGTACAGCACCATCATCTTCAGAGGCACTGTACAATGGAAGACACAAGCAAGGGTACATAATATACAAACTTAACAAAGGAAGAGGAGGTATCTTCCTCTCTTAGCTTACACCTATTAAAACTTAAACGTCAGGCAGAATTCTGTCACTTTAATTAAACTGGGAAGTACAATTGCATCCCTCTCCTGACTTCCTTTCATCCTTAATTATAAAGTTTTAAGTCAGGTAGAGGAAGTGTCATCCTTACCAGGCTTCTTTTACTTGTCAGCCAACATTATGGAGTTTTAATACAGGAAGAGAAAGTCCCCTTTTCTGCATATTCATTATAAAATATACAGTGGGATGTGGGAAACCTTGTTAATCGTCATGATTTTCCTGTATAAATCGTTGGTTGTTACGATAAAAAATGTAAGTTAAATATATTGAATATGAGACACACACGGTGATATTTGAGAAGTGAAATGAAGTTTATTGGATTTACAGAAAGTGCGCAATAATTGTTTAAACAAAATTAGGCAGGTGCATGAATATGGTCACCACAAAAAATAAATGAAATCAATATTTAGTAGATCCTCCATTTGCAGAAATTACAGCCTTTTAAAAGCTTCCTGTAGGTTCCAATGAGAGTCTGGATTCCGGTTGAAGGTATTTTGGACCTTTCCTCTTTATAAAACATCTCTAGTTTTAGTCAGGTGTGATGGCTTCTGAGCATGGACAGCTCTCTTTAACTCACACCACAGGTTTTCAATTCTATTCAGGTCTGGGGACTAATATGGCCATTCCAGAACATTGTACTTGTTCCTCTGCATGAATGCCTTAGTGGATTGTGAGCAGTGTTTAGGGTCGTTGTCTTGTTGAAAGATCAAGCCCGGTGCAGCTTCAGCTTTGTCACTGATTCCTGGACATTGGTCTCCAGAATCTGCTGACACTGAGTGGAATCCATGCGTCCCATCAACTTTGACAAGATTCCCAGTCCCTGCACTGGCCACACAGCCCCACAATATGATGGAACCACCACCATATTTTACTGTAGGTAGCAGATGTTTTTCTTGGAATGCTGTGTTTTTTTTTTTCTCCATGCAAAATGCCCCATGTTATGCCCAAATAACTAAATTTTTGTTTCATCAGTCCACAGCACCTTGTTCCAAAATGAAGCTGGCTTGTCCAAATGTGCTTTTAGCATACCTCAAGTGGCTCTGTTTGTCCTGTGGGCGGAGAAAAGGCTTCCTCTGCATCACTCTCGCATACATCATCTCCTTGTGTAAAGTGCACCGAATGGTTGAATGATGCACAGGGACTCCATCTGCAGCAAGATGATGTTGTAGGTCTTTGGTACTGGTCTGTGGGGTGACTCTGACTGTTCTCACCATTCATCGCTTCTGTTTATCCAAAATTTTTGTTGGTCTGCCACTTTGAGCCTTAACTGGAACTTAGCCTGTGGTCTTCCATTTCCTCAATATTTTCCTAACTGTGGAAACAGACATCTGAAATCTCTGAGGCAGCTTTCTGTATCCTTTCCCTAAACCATGATGGTGAACAATCTTTGTTTTCACGTCATTTTAGAGTTGTTTTGAGACCCCTATGTTTCTACTCTTCAGTGAAAATTAAAAGAGGAGGGAAACTTACAATTGACTCCCTTAAATACTCTTTCTCATAATTGGATTCACCTGTGAATGTAGGTCAGGGGCCACTGAGCTTACCAAGCCAATTTGAGTTCCAATAATTCGTTCTAAAGTTTTCGGAATCAATAAAATGACAACAGAGCCCAAATTTATGCACCTGTCTAATTTTATAAAAACAATTATTGTGCACTTGCTGTAAATCCAATAAACACAATTTCACTTCTCAAATATGACTGTGTGTGTCTCACTCCAACCTGAATTATCACAAACACTTTCTGTTTTAAGGAAGATAACTTTTGTTTTCTATATGATATATTTAACTGACATTTTTTATCGTAACAACCAACGATTTATACAGAAAAATGTGCACTACTAGAACCAGCAGACCTGTCTCCAACAGCTAATTTGTGCACTGGACACACAGAACAGCAATACAATAACAAGAAAAACAATGTACCAGCCCTAAGAAGCTGTTCAGGACACTGTGGTAGCAGCAAGAATCTGCACTGAGGACACAGAACAGAGGTCTAACTAACACTATTCCTGTCAGCAGCACACTCTCCCTGATCTTCCAAGCACCAAAGCCAAAAAGACTGCAAAATGGCTGCTGTGCTGGCTTTCTGATAGGTGGAAGCCGTCCAGGTGGGAGGGACAGTTGATTGACTGCCATGTGTCTGCTGACTCTGGGGTGAGGGTATAATGTATAGGGGGCCGGTTGAATACGTGGGGGTGAGTTCCTGGTGGTGGCAGCTCCGGGGCTCACCTGCACTCCTCTATTGTGTTACATGGTGGTTGGGGGGTCCCGAGCAGTGGCAGTGCCCGGGGCCCCCGCCTGTTATGTGCACTAGTGTTTGCATAGTGTTTGCATATTTTAAACTTCATTTACAGCTCCTTATGCAGTTTATGCAGTTTAGTTAGGAGAGGGGCAGATGAGAGGGAGTTTCCTGCACGCTGGTGTGCCCTGCTAGTCATATAGTCCTTGTCTATATGCGACTGAAGCCCTCTCCAATGATTGCCTGAATTGCTCAGGCTCTGCTCAGTTAAGTACTGCAGACTAGGTTTAATGTATTTGCACTTCTTATTGGCTGTACAGTACTGGAGGGAAAAAAACAAAGACAAACGGGAGCCCAAATGGTGCAGTACGTCACGGGTATTTAGTATTAAAAGTACTTCTGAAAAGGGTACTCACAAAGGCGGGTTGCAATGGGGGGCAACCGACCACTTCAGGCACGTAGAGTGTATTAAACCTGACTTCACTCAGGTCTGCCAGCGGTCCTGGACTCCTGAACCTGCGCACCTAGAACAGATGCGCAAGGCCTCCCTCCTAGTTAGCCTGTGCTTAACTATCTATTAGCCTGTGCTTAACTATCTATTAAACTTCCTTATCTAAAGTGAGTTTGTTGTCTATGAGGTAAGCCACCTCAACCTTCTTTATTTTATTGATTTTAAAGTGTTTTATATATTTTGGGCGCCTCTTCACCTTTACTGTTCCTATTTGCTGGCTGGCAGTTTGCGGATTATATGTATGTGGTAGAGTGCTGTCTGGGAGTGAGCAATCCTTTTGTGTTTGGCAATATCTGACAATGGAAAGGTCCCTGTACGTGCTGTCACTTTAAATTTATCAGGAGGCCGTACCTGCAGCCACTTCTAAGACAGGTGCTCTTTGTCAAGGTGCACTTAGCGGTCATGCATGCTGAGACACTTGGTTTTGGGCCTTGCAATATCTGATAATGCAAAAGTCCCTGCATGTGCTGTCGCTTTAAATTTATCAGAAGGCCCTACCTGCAGCCACTTCTAAGACAGGTGCTCTTTGTCAAGGTGCACTTAGCGGTCATGCATGCTGAGACACTTGGTTTTGGGCCTCGCAATATCTGATAATGCAAAAGTCCCTGCATGTGCTGTCGCTTTAAATGTATCAGGAGGCTCTACCTGCAGCCATTTCTAAGACAGGTGCTTTTTGTCAATGTGCAATTAGTGGTTATGCATGCTGAGACACTTGGTTTTGGGCCTTGCAATATCTGATAATGCAAAAGTACCTGCAAGTGCTGTCACTTTAAATGTATCAGGAGTCTCTGGACTGGAACACAATGTCGAGAATGGACGAATTTCCATGTTAAACACAAAATTCTGATGTGTTTGTTTAACGTAAATGATGAAAGAGTAAAATTTCATAATTACCATAGTTTTTCGTAATTACAAAATCCCCCATAAATGCAAAATTTTGCGTAATTTCACAAAATTTCACATAATCGTAATTAGGTCATTACGCTCATCGTGATGCTCTTTTCCTTCCGTTTACCAAAACAAGGTAACTGAGAAATGATTCACATCACAAGATCTTTTGGTCTTAGGAGAGAGCTTTACACATTATTATTATTATTATTTAGCATTTATATAGCGCCCACAAATTACGCAGCGCTGTTACACATACATACTTAGTTATTTTCCCTCACAGGATTAGTATACACCATGATCTTAAGGTGCTTGGAAGACGGTATCCATATAGTTTAGTAATATTGGAGTATAGTGGACAATAATTCTTTTTTATTAAAAAAAAAAAATGTTTATTAGGAAGCGGTTCTTAAAAAGTAGATGCAAAAAAATATAAAAGCTTCTCTTCAATGTCAAATCACAGAAAGGAAATATAGTAAAGCCATGGGAGACACTGTGAAGAGACCCTTACCTACTGGAATGTGCTTAGCTTTGATACTAAAAGATTTGGGGGGTTTACTTTGTTTTGTTCTTTAGTTATGTAATTGGAGGCCACATTATTTTGCAAAAAAATATACAATACGAGTACATGTATTGCTGCTGAGCAGCTTATAGAAAGAAAATGGTTAAACAATATAGAGAAAAAAAAGCTCTCCTACGTGATCAAATGGAAGATCCTTGAGCCGGACACATATTTAAGATCCAGTGACATTTATTAGTTACTGTGATTGCTTATTGTAATTCAAAATAACAATGACCAAAAGCTACCATACTCCATTAAGCAAAAACAGATGCTGCAAAGACTCAGATTAAAAATCAATACATTACCTTAAGTATGTACATTTAAACATAAATTATTTAAAAATGTTTGTGTTCAGAGAACTTAAAGGGACTCTGAGCAGTGCAGTAACTATGGAAAGATGCATACCATTTTGAAGCTTTCTTTCTCCTCTTTCCAATGATCAAAATCGCGGCCGCTATCTTGGATTCCTTATTCAGCATTGCATTACACAGGACGACACTTTCCCCAGTGTCGGCAGCTCCATTTAGCACAATGCAATGAAATACAAGGAACCCAGGGGGATATAATTACAAACATCATGCTGGTAGGTGTGAGGAGGTATTTAATTAGTTGTTGGTATGCTTAAAGGCATACCCACAGGCACTGCTCGGAGTCCCTTTGATTTCTCATCTCAACAATGGGTGGACTGGGAATGTATAAGGTTCAAGTTATCTGTTCACTTAAGATGTAGTAATTAAGAGAACAGGACAGATTTCATAGCATGGGCCATTGCAAAGCTAAACTGTAATGAGCTTACCTTCCAGCGGCAGGTCCCGTGGCGTCTCCAGCGTGGTTCGGGCGAGCGGCGGGACTTCTGCGCTGGAATCATCTGGCGGCATCCCCGGCTTCCCTCTGGCGGTGTCTTTCAACTCGCGCGCGAGTTCTGATAAGCCTTATAGGCTTAGGAGGAAGGTTTAGGGGTGTCAGCAGGTGATGTCACTAGGTGACATCACCAGGTGGGAGTGGTTGCTGATAGGGAATTCTTGTATTTAAGGCCAGAGCATTCATTGCTCGGCAACCTTGATACTAATCAGTTCGCTGGTTCTAGGTCTAGCTAGCTACTTTGAGCTACATTAATATATTGTGTAGACACACAATATATATGTACTCCAGTTAGTCAGTCATTTGTTATTTTCGTATATATTCTTGTTATATTCTTATTTGAACATCTGATTGTACAGTGGTGTGAAAAACTATTTGCCCCCTTCCTGATTTCTTATTCTTTTGCATGTTTGTCACACTCAAATGTTTCTGCTCATCAAAAACCGTTAACTATTAGTTAAAGATAACATAATTGAATACAGAATGCAGTTTTAAATGATGTTTTTTATTATTTAGTGAGAAAAAAACCTCAAAACCTACATGGCCCTGTGTGAAAAAGAAATTGCCCCCTGAACCTAATAACTGGTTGGGCCGCGTACGTTAAAAAGGGGCGCTGGGAAAAAAGGGCACCGGGTTTTAAACGATAAACATGGATAACGTTTAAAAAATATAATGTACTATATTTCGTTTAAAAATAATGTTTTATAAAGTTATAAATCATTAAATAATGTGCATGAAATTGGCAATTGTGAAAACGTTAATCTTCCGTTTAAAAAGTGAAACGTATAATAACGTTTTAAAAAAAATAGTAAGTAACCCTCCCTGTACCTACCCCTAACCCCTAGACCCCCGTGTTGGTGCCTAAACCTAAGACTCCCCTGATGGTGCCTAAACCTAAGACTCCCCTGGTGGTGCCTAAACCTAAGACTCCCCTGGTGGTGCCTAAACCTAAGACTCCCCTGGTGGTGCCTAAACCTAAGACCCCCCTGTTGATGCCTAAACCTAAGACCCCCCTGGTGGTGCCTAAACCTAAGACCCCCCTGTGATAAGCATTAATAACGTGTGAAAAAAATATTGTGCTGTTTTTCGTTTAAAAATAATGTTTTAAAAAAGATTGTACTGTTTTTCGTTGAAAAATAATGTTTAAAAAATTATAAATCATAAAATAATGTGTAATCATGAGAAGCAGTTATAAAACAGTAAAAGTCTCCGGGCGCCGCTTATAAAACGTTATTTTTCTCCGGCGCCCTTTTTTCCTGTCGGGCGCCCATTAAACGATATTTATTATGGGAGTGAATGGCGGCGCCCGATTTGTCCACTTGCCTCAGGCGCCCGAATTTACTGTTCCCGGTTGGGCCACCCTTAGCAGCAATAACTGCAATCAAGCATTTGCGATAACTTGCAATGTGTCTTTTACAGCGCTCTGGAGTAATTTTGGCCCACTCATCTTTGCAGAATTGTTGTAATTCAGCTTTATTTGAGGGTTTTCTAGCATGAACAGCCTTTTTAAGGTCATGCCACAACATCTCAATAGGATTCAGGTCAGGACTTTGACTAGGCCACTCCAAAGTCTTCATTTTGTTTTTCTTCAGCCATTCAGAGGTGAATTTGCTGGTGTGTTTTGGGTAATTGTCCTGCTGCAGCACCCAAGATCGCTTCAGCTTGATTTGACGAACAGATGGCCGGACATTCTCCTTTAGGATTTTTTGGCAGACAGTAGAATTCATGGTTCCATCTATCACAGCATGCCTTCCAGGTCCTGAAGCAGCAAAACAACACCAGACCATCACACTGCCACCACCGTATTTTACTGTTGGTATGATGTTCTTTTTCTGAAATGCTGTGTTACTTCTATGCCAGATGTAACGGGACACGCACCTTCCAAAAAGTTCAACTTTTGTCTCGTCGGTCCACAAGTTATTTTCCCCAAAGTCTTGGCAATCATTAAGATGTTTTTTTAGCAAAATTGAGACGAGCCTTAATGTTCTTTTTGCTTAAAAGTGGTTTGCGCCTTGGATATCTTCCATGCAGGCCATTTTTGCCCAGTCTCTTTCTTATGGTGGAGTCATGAACACTGACCTTAATTGAGGCAATTGAGGCCTGCAGTTCTTCAGGTGTTGTCCTGGGGTCTTTTGTGGCCTCTCGGATGAGTTTTCTCTGCGCTCTTGGGGTAATTTTGGTCGACTGGCCACTCCTGGGAAGGTTCATCACTGTTCCATGTGTTTGCCATTTGTGGATAATGGCTCTCACTGTGGTTTGCTGGAGTCCCAAAGCTTTAGAAATGGCTTTATAACCTTTACCAGACTGATAGATCCCAATTACAGTACTTTTGTTCTCATTTGTTCCTGAATTTCTTTGGATCTTGGCATGATGTCTAGCTTTTGAGGTGCTTTTGGTCTACTTCTCTGTGTCAGATGGCTCCTATTTAAGTGATTTCTTGATTGAAACAGGTGTGGCAGTAATCAGGCCTGGGGGTGACTACAGAAATTGAACTCAGGTGTAATAAACCACCTTTAAGTTATTTTTTAACAAGGGGGGGCAATCACTTTTTCACACAGGGCCATGTAGATTTGGAGGTTTTTTTTTTTCTCACTAAATAATAAAAACCATCATTTAAAACTGCATTTTGTGTTCAATTAGGTTATCTTTGACTAATAGTTAACGATTTTTGATGAGCAGAAACATTTAAGTGTGACCAACATGCAAAAGAATAAGAAATCAGGAAGGGGGCAAATAGTTTTTCACACCACTGTATATTACTCTGTGTACCGACCTCTTGCTTGCCTTTTTGACCTCGCTCCTGTCTAACCCCTCTGTACCGCGGCCATCTGATATACGTTACCAACTCGGCCTGTCCTTGACTTTGTTTTTGCCTGATCCTCTCAATACGACTGACATCTGATTTACGTGTATGACCCTGCTCGATTATTGACTACGAATTAGCTTAGTGACTCTGTACTTTGATATATCTACTTGTGCACAAGTTCTGACCGATCTAGACTATGCCTTGTACTATTGTTGTGTATTTATCTGTACGTTACCTCGTCACGCACCAGCGTGATATTATCAAGGTCCAAAAATATATCATGGAGGAAATGCGAGAACAGATTCAAACACTTGTCGGTGCAGTTAATCACCTCACTGAGCAACTGGCCAACCAGCAAATGCAGATAACTCAGTTATCGACAGGGTTGCTCGTAAACTACGCCAGCGCGAATCTACGCATCGTAGTACGCAACTACGCATCATAGTTTGTAGGCGAAGTTTAAAAAACTACACGTACGCATTTCCGCATAGTCGTAGTCCCGCTATGCGTAGCTTCGCCCGCTACGCGTAGTTGACGTATGTATTGCGAAGTCAACTACGTGTGCGGTAACTGCATTTATATGGGTCATTGCCCATGCGCAGAAATTTTATTGCCCTTTATATGCATACAATTCCGCATTGGATGTTGGAATGTATGCTTATATTAGTTTGTGTATGCGCATATTTAGCAGATTATTGCGGAAATTTTTCTGCATAAGGGCATAAGCGGTCGCATCAACTACGCTACGCAATATGTGAAGCTTGCGTATTTTAATGCGTAGTCTACGGTATGCTAACGTAGCGAAGTGGCTGATTTCGGAGCCATAGATTGCAAAGCGTATTTGCATAAAAATATGCGTAGTTCCAGCGTAGCGAAGTTGGCTGACTACGACCATCCCTGGTTATCGAACGCGTTCGCTCAAATCAATATACCAGTGAAAATTCAGCAATCTCCTCCACCGGCTCTTATTCCAACCATTGTTGAGCCTAAAATGCCGTAACCTGAGAAATTCTCAGGTTCTCGTTCTGATTTTGCTAACTTCCGTAACCGATGTATGTCATACTTTGAAGTTAGGTCTAGATTCTCTGGTACAGAATCCCAGAAAATTTCTCTGGTCAAAACATTATTACAAGGAGACTCACAGACTTGGGCACATGGGTTAAGTCCTGAGGATGTAGCTCTTTCCTCAGTGGAAAAGTTTTTTGATGCTATGGCTGTAATATATGCTGACCCAGACATTACAGCTACGGCTACCCGTAAGTTGCGGGACTTACGTCAGGGAAAGCATATTGTTGAATATGCGGCTGAGTTCAGGAAATGGTTGGTATCTGTCAAATGGGGTGAGGCAGCACTCTTCGATCAATTTCTCTTTGGCCTAGCTGACTCAGTAAATGACATGCTTGTGAGTCATCCTGAACCCAGAACTCTGGCCATAAGGGTAGACAGACGGATCAGACACAGATGTCAAAACAAAGTCTATTCCATCTCAGGGAACCCTAGGCCAGGTAATACATCCTCCAGTGAAGAGCCGATGCAACTGGGCTTCTCGCGACTTTCACCAGCAGAGAAGCTCAGAAGGAAACATGCTGATCTCTGTATGTATTGTGGTGAGAAAGGACACTTTGCTCAAAATTGTTCTGCAAAGGGAAAGGCTCCAGAAAACTCCAGCGCCTAGGTGAAGTTGAGGAACCTCACCTGGGCGGGCCAATTGTTCGCCTTAAGCTAAAGAAAGACCTTTTGCCAGTCACCTTACACTGGGGTAATGATTCATTTCAAACCGAAGCTCCGGCAGGAAATTTTAGAGATTCTGTTTTTGCAGCCAACCTGGGTATTCCAGCACTCACTTTGCAGAACAAACTCTGTTACGGCTATAGATTATACTCCTTTGCAGCCCAAACAACCCATTTCCATCACACCAGATATTTCATTGCAGGTTGGGGCCTTACATTAAGAGAAAATGCAGTTATATGTGTTCCGTATGCCTTCTAGTCCACTTGTGTTGAGGTGAGGTTGCCTTTGTTACAGAAATACAATCCCCATATTGATTGGTGTTCAGGACAACTTACAGGTTGGTCACAACATTGTCAGGATGTATGCATATGGGGTATCCCTCTCCTCAGCCTAGGGGTCAGCAGTTCAGGACTGGCCGCCTCCCATAGGCCTCAAGGCCATTCAACGATTTATAGTTTTCGCTAACTATTGCCACAGGTTTATTAAAAATGTAGATTTAGCACAGGCTGTGCTAAATCTCCAATTAAACTTCCTTATCAAAGTGAGTTGTCGTCTGTGAGGTAAGCCACCTAATTTTGTTATTTTATTGATTTTAGAGTATTTTATAGAAATTGGGCGCCTGTTTACCACTTCTGTGCCATATCCCCCCCCCCCACTTGCCTGGGTGGGGAACCTTACGCACCTGAACCAAGGTGGGATTCCACCACCTGTGGTAATCAAGGTACGCAGGATCTTTTTGCTAAGAGAGTGACCAGACCCAGGATTGCTGGTATACCTGAGTGGAGTCAGGTTTAAACACTCCACTTGCTTGAAGCGGTCGGTTGCCCCGTGTGCAACCCACCTTTGTGAGTACCCCTTTTTTAGAAGTTTTTTTTAACACCTATTTATTGAGACATACTGCACCATTTGGGCTCCCGTTGTCTTTGTGTTTTTTCCCCTCCAGTATTATTAAAAATGTGTCCTCTTTGGTTGCACCGTTGACCGATTTAACCAAAAAGGATGCAGATCCGGTCAATTGATCTCCTCAGGCTTATAAAGCACTCTCAGATCTGAAGAATGCATTCTGCTCACTTCCTGTCCTCACTCATGCCAATGTAAGTCTACTAGTGTTGGGCGAACAGTGTTCGCCACTGTTCGGGTTCTGCAGAACATCACCCTGTTCTGGTGATGTTCGAGTTCGGCCGAACACCTGATGGTGTTCGGCCTTTTAAGTTCGGGTTCGCCCCGAACTACTAATTGGCCGCCGAACAGGGCCCTGTTCGGCCGAATACTGCCCCCCTATGGGGTCGCAGGCATAAGGGGGGAGCATGCCCCGATCGCGGGGGGGTCGGAAATTCCCCCCACCCCCTCCGCTAGCGCTCCCCCCTCTGCCCGCTTCCCCATACAAAAGTTTCAGGAAGTACCGGTCCGGTGGTAGTGGGTGGGTCCGGTGGTAGTGGGTGGCTGGCAGTGGGCGGCACTGTGAAGTGAGTGACTGAGGAGGAGGAGTCCGGAGAGTGACGCGTTGAGGGAGGCCGGGCAGCGGGTGGTTCAGCAGTAGTACCATACTACTGCTGAACCGCCCGCTGCCCGGCCTCCCTCAACGCGTCACTCTCCGGACTCCTCCTCCTCAGTCACTCACTTCACAGTGCCGCCCACTGCCAGCCACCCACTACCACCGGACCAGTACTTCCTGAAACTTTTGTATGGGGAAGCGGGCAGAGGGGGGAGCGCTAGCGGAGGGGGTGGGGGGAATTTCCGACCCCCCCGCGATCGGGGCATGCTCCCCCCTTATGCCTGCGACCCCATAGGGCCCCCAAAAGCGGGATGTTCGGGGAGTTCGGGGTTCGGCCCGAACATGACGAACATTGCGGCCATGTTCGGCGAACTTTCCCGAACCCGAACATCCAGGTTTTCGCCCAACACTAAAGTCTACCTTTCATAGTTGAGGTAGATGCTTCTGACCTAGGGGTAGGAGCCGTTCTTTCTCAGTTTTCAGGTCGCCCAGAAAGGTTACATCCTTGTGCCTTCTTTTCTAGGAAGTTTTCCTCTGCTGAACGTCATTACGACGCGGGCAACCATGAACTATTGGCAGTAAAAATGGCCTTCGAGGAGTGGAGACACTGGTTGGAAGGAGAAATTCATACTATAACAGTGTACACGGATCACACAAATTTAGAATATATTGAGGGGGCTAAAAGGCTTAATCCCAGACAAGCCCAATGGGCACTGTTCTTTTCCCGCTTTAATTTTGTAATAACATACAAACCTGGGTCCAAAAATGTTAAGGCTGACGCCTTATCAAGAACTTTTGAACCTGAGACATCTCAGGATGCAGTCCCTGAAAGTATTGTCCCCACAGTGTGTTCTGGCCGCCACTCATACACAGGAGTTTTCTGATTTATACAAGTCCTTACAGTCATTTCAATCAGATAGTTCTCCCTGGGAAACCCCTAATGTAGATTATGTGCCCTTGCATCTTCGACTTCAGATGCTACAGGTTTTCCATGAGTCTAAACTAGCGGGGCACCCAGGTGAAACTAAGACTTTGGAACTTATGTCCCATCATGTGTGGCGGCCTTCCATTAATAAGGATTGCAAGGCATTTGGGGCAGCCTGCGCCACTTCTGCCAGGAATAAAGTATCTCGAGTGGCTCCCCGAGGTCATCTTGTACCCTTGTCCATTCCATCGAGACCTTGGTCACATCTTTCAATGGATTTTGTGGTGGATTTACCTTCTTCGGGAGTTAAAAGAGGTATTTGGGTCATAGTCGACCGATTTAGCAAAATGGCACATTTTGTACCTCTCCTTGGTTTACCCTCAGCTCAAGAACTGGCGAAGCTATTTATTACACATATTTTCCGTTTACATGGTATCCCTGAAAATATTGTTTCAGACAGGGGGGTTCAGTTTTTGTCACGTTTTTGGCGTGCTTTCTGTGATCTCTTATGCATCAAACTCTCTTTTTCTTCCAGGTTTCATCCAGAAACCAATGGACAAACAGAAAGAACTAACCAGTCCCTGGAACAGTATCCCTGCTGTTTTGCATCTGACTGTCAGGAGTCTTGGATTGATTATTTACCATTTGCCGAGTTTGCATTTAATCACCTCCCAAGTTCATCCACCAAATTGTCACCGTTTTGGATTGTCACTGGCCAGAATCCTAAGTTTACCTTTTTCCCATCTTTTCCTTCTCCTCTTCCAGCTTTAGAGGAATGGAGTACTCACATTCAGCAGATTTGGCCTAAGGTACAGCATAATCTATGGAATGCTGTATCTCGACAGAAAAAAATATGCTGATGCTAAACGTTTACTTGAATTTGAAGTTTCCCCGGGGGATATGGTATGGGTTTCCCATTACGTCAACCCTCTATGAAATTGGGACCTAGGTTTATAGGTCCTTATCCCATTCAAGAGAAGATTAACAATGTGGTTTATAGGGTAACATTACCTCAGTCTATCAGAGGAGTCAACTCGTTTCATGATTCCCTTCTAAAACCAGCAGCAAACACAATTTCATCCTCAGCTCCTCCTCCGCCAGTAGAGGTGGATGGTGAAACAGAATATGAAATTGAGAAAATTTTGGACTCCAGGAGAGTTCATGGGTCTGTACAGTACTTAGTGGATTGGAAGGGATATGGGCCGGAAGAAAGATGATTTGTTCCGGCCTGTCAGATCCATGCTGATCAGTTAATTCAGGACTTTCATCTGGAATTTCCAAACTGTGCTGGAATCCCCTGGCGGCATACCCGGCTTCCCTCTGGGGGTGTCTTTCAACTCGCGCATGCGTGGTGCGGCTTTTGGGTCGCGCACAAGCTCTGATAAGCCTTATAGGCTTAGGAGTAGGGTTTAGGGGTGTCAGCAGGTGATGTCACTGGGTGTCAGCAGGTGATGTTACTAGGTGACATCACCAGGTGGGAGTGGTTGCTGTTAGGGAATTCTTGTATTTAAGGCCAGAGCATTCATTGCTCTGCGACCTTGATACTAATCAGTTAGCTGGTTCTAGGTCTAGCTAGCTACTTTGAGCTACATTGATATATCGTGTAGACGCACAATATATATGTACTCCAGTTAGTCAGTCGGTTGTTATTTTTGTATATACTCTTATTTGAACATCTGATTGTATATTACTCTGTGTACCGACCTCTTGCTTGCCTTTTTGACCTTGCTCCTGTCTAGCCTCTCTGTACCGCTGCCATCTGATATACGTTACCGACTCGGCCTGTCCCTGACTTTGTTTTTGCCTGATCCTCTCAATACGACTGACATCTGATTTACGTGTATGACCCTGCTAGATTGTTGACTACGAATTAGCTTAGTGGCTCTGTACTTTGATATATCTACTTGTGCACTAGTTCTGACCGATCTAGACTATGCCTTGTACTATTGTTGTGTATTTATCTGTACGTTACCTCGTCACGCACCAGCGTGATATTAACAAACAGAAATACATGTTAACAGGCAGTTATCCGCTGTGCTGGCTTGAACTGGTAGGGAGGACCATGAAATAGTGGAATTACCAGTCTCCTTTGTGCTTGACATAGACGTTACATTCTGTGGCATGGCATGACATGGAACTGTTCATAGTAAACAACTGATTTATTGATCTTTAGCCAGTGTGAATAGCTATTTCATTTCATTGCCATCTTGAAACTACAGTAACTTAATGTGAACCTTAAAGAGAACCTGTACTGAGTAAAAATATTTAAAATAAACACATGAGGTAACTTCAAATGAACATTACATAGTTACCTTGCCATCAGTTCCTTTCAGAAGCTCACCATTTTCTTCTGATAATAATCCCTTCCAGTTCTGACAACATTTTGTCAGATCTGAAATATATCAGTTGCTGTCAATAAAATATCAGTTGCTGTCAGTTATAGCTGAGAGGAAAACTGATGTACCAGGTAATGTCCATGTTTCCCTATGGCTCAAGTGGGCGATGTTACAGTTTAACTGTGTGCTGACCAGAAAGCTGTTATGGGTAATGGCCATTTTAAAAATGGAGGACAGAGAATTCCCTTGATCACAGTGAACAAACAGGACGCGGGACAGGAGAAAGACACTGAGGATTAGACTACATGGAAGGTAAGTATGACTTATGTATGCTTATTTTGACTTTTAATTTTCAGTTCAGGTTTTCTTTAAGAAATATTAAAGATGTGATTAAGGATAATGTACTCTTTTATTATACCGGGATCTACTGTATGTGTAAAGCGAAAGGTTGGTAGTGGTATAGGGTGTGAAGGTTAGATTATGCAGATTGCAAAAAAAGTGTAGTTTATTTATATTTATATGCAAGTACAGTAACTACTCAAAGTTTTATGAAATAATACTCACTTATGTATATCAGAAGTCTGATAAGATCCATCCTCAATGTTTCAATATTCAATGCTCCATATGTACATTTGCATTCATTTTATACATGTACGTCGTTCTGCTGCTCTGGTGTTGTAGATGACGTGCAATGCTACAGACATGCGCTGTTTATCTATCCTATAAGCAGGGCTTTTCAACCTGTGGTACGTGTACCACCAGTGGTACTTTGCTGTTAGCCAGGTGGTACACTCCTGGTTTGCCTGCCACTAAATTACCCACCTGTCTCTTGTCCTGGTCCTGTCCTGCCTCCATACAGTTCAGCTACCCCTTGCTTGTTTCTCGCTGTGCTGCCCTGCGGCATACTTTAGACCTCAGATCAGCAGTGAGGAGACAGCCAGGTGAATGGTGCACAGTGACTGCAGGTATACTTCAAATACATATAGTGACATCACTCCACCAATGCCTCTTGCTATTCACCTCCCATATTTTCCCCCTTTTCTTAAAGTGAACCTCCGGACTAAAAATCGACTCAGCAGCACTGAAAAGGCCTGGTGTTTCTTTTTACAGTTTCACAGCATCAGAACTTTGTTTCTCTTATACAAGCCTCATTTTTAGCTGCACAGAAGAAAACTGCCCGGGCTTTTTTCCCCTGATGCTGTGCAAAGCATGATGGGATTTCTGATTTTGTTGTTCTCGTTCTGCTGTTTTGATGCAATTTTTTTTTTACATTTTGAATTTGACATTTGAAGCCTAGCGTGTGCAGCTGGGAGGGGTAATCAGGACACAGGACAGTTGGAACTGTGTCTCCTGCTCCTTGTCACCTCCTTTCAACCAAAAAGATGGCTGCCCCCATGACAAAGATGGCAGCCCCCATGAATCACAAACATTTGCCTGTTCTTTTAAAACAGGGTGGGTAAGAGATTATATTACCTATCTATTCTAATTAACATAACTAATGTAACTTGATGACAGTATGTTTGTTTAGGCTGAAGTTCCCCTTTAAAGTGTACCTGTAAGAAAAAAAGTGCCCAGGTGGTACTTCCCTCGGGAGGGGGAAGCCACTGGATTCTAAAGAAGCTCCTTGTCAGCGTGAATGCATGCGCAGTAGCGGCTCTCCGCTTATGCTCTGGCAGAAACAGCTGAGCATGATCAGGTCCTATCTACTGTGCAGACACTGGTGGTTCTTTAAATTTTAATGCAATAAAAGTCGTACAATTAGTGAAAAGGTTGAAAAGCTGTGCTATAAGAAGCACTATGTTGTTTTTTTTTTGGGGGGGGGGGGGTTTGCTTTTTTTTCCCCTTTGTAAGTTATGTCGGCCATTCATCCACTATGCGGTTCTGTACTCTCTGACATTGGATTTCACTTGATATCTATCTGGCTTTGTCTAGGTAAGTTTTTCACTTATTCACTTCCTATACTGTGCACTTTCTGGTTTTATATATGCCATACTATAGCCTTAATAAATAAAAAAAAAAAAAGCATGGGTGCTTACTGGACTGGTGGAGCCAGGATTTGAACCTGGGTAGCCGGAGCCCTTGACCATTGCGCTGTCCAGCTACTAAACACTTTCAATTTCTAACCTGATCATCTTTCATTATATTCAAGTGTTTTAATGTGTATTGATTTGGGTTATAGTCACTTTTCTAGTAGAGTCTGATCTATACTCTATTGGAGGGGTCTTGATTATTGGTGTTCATAGCCCCACCCCTTCCTTTATTGTAAAAGTTTATACGTTTGGTGTCAGCCGCTTGTTTCCTTAATCCCCTGATGACGCTAGTTTGCGAAATCGGGCAGGAGCCAGGCGGCCACTTTATACTGTCCTACACTGCTGACCTATACACGCGTACAACGTTCTTGGGGTTCCCATTGCATGGGCCCCGTATGCAAGTTTTGCTATTATGCTATTTTTTAATGCTGTTTTTACTATGAAAACTCTATATTAAATGTTATGTGATGTTTACTGATATCCATTCGTGAGATGAATCATTGCTGAATTGGTGGATTCTGGATGGACTGTTGCTTCCTGATGTCCTACCAAAGCGTTGATACAACCTTATAACGTGGGTTGTCACCAGCTGGTAAGCCTCTTTCCTTTTTCTGGGTATCCATGATTGCAGAGCTGAGCCGTGACCCCGATATTTATTGTGGTGGAGATTTGCCTGCTCTTATTCTTTGTTGAAGACTCGTCTTCTTTTTTTGAATTCTGCGCTGATTCTATATAATTTAATCATCCACAATGCTTGCTTAGGTCCTTCAATAGAAATTAGTTCCAAAATTTGAAATACTAAAATTTAGAAATTGGTATAGAGGTCAGGTGCACCTAGTCAGGTAAGGGGCCATTTTAGAAAGCTCCTAGGCTATATGTGAATGGAGGCAATGGCTGCCAAGTTACATTGCACTTAAAGCATCCTGTGGGTAAGTGGGCACTTTGAGGGAGTGACTGGCTCCTGTCCTCTATCTTTAGTGACGGCATATGGTTGTGTGATGTTGCATTAAGGGTGTGTGCTGTGCATAGGTTCAGTGCTGGGCCGAAATTACGCATGAGCGTAATTATGCATCGTAATTCAATTCAAATTTATGCGTAAGCGCTACGCGTAACTTACGGTCTTACGCGTAATTATTTACGCGTAAGCAGTAAAGTGGTATCCCAATTACGCTGTCTACCATAATTGCTAGGTATGCGTAATTTTACGAAGACTTACGCGTAATTTTACGCGTAATTACTAACGTAAGAACTCCCCTTTTCTAAGAGTAGCCAATCAGTCAACATCCTAAGCAACCAATAGTATCTTCTCCCGCCCTTCAGTATATAGCGTACGTTTTGACGCATACGAATTATGTGTACGCAATAGCTGTCACATTGATGGCTATTGCGTACATATCGTCTGTATGCGTCAAAAAGTATGCATTAATGGGTATTACGGCACTACGCGTAACATCGTAGCGTAAGCGCCTACATTACGGTATCCTTACGCGTAACTGCGTAAGTTAACGCGTAATTACAGTGATGAACCGTAGATAATTTCCTACGCCATAACCGTAATTGTGTAATGCGTAATAGCGTAAAATTACGCGTAATGATCCGTAAGCGTAGATTTTTCCATTACGACCAGCACTGCATAGGTTACACCCATGTCGTGAATCTTTTTGTTTTTCCTTACATGTAGCTGTGGATATATTATTGAGTGGAGTCTCTCTAATGAGAGAAGCACTCTCGTCCACAATTAGTTGCTTATAAGGCACTTTTTTATTGACCTGAGCAAGCGAGCCAGCACCCGTGAAACACATTGGGCTTGATTCACAAAAGAGTGCTAACTGTTAGCACGGGCGTTTTCGCGCGAATTTTCGCATTGCGCGCGATCGCGAATTTTTAACGCAAATCAATAAAGTTTTCGCGCGCAAACGCAAATTTTCCCGCAAAATTGATATTGTTTTTACTTGAAAATTCTTGTTTGCGCGCGAAAACGCTATCGATTCATGCAAAAATTTGCGATTGCGCGCAATGCGGAAATTTGCACGAAAACGCCCGTGCTAACAGTTAGCACTCTTTTGTGAATCAAGCCCATTGTGTATTGTGCATCAAATGAAAGTATACTTCACTTTTGTGGTTTCACACCAGTCTTTTCTACAATAAGGTTTGAATCAAATTCAGCATTAAAGAGACACTGAAGCAAAAAAAAAAATATGATATAATGAATTGGTTGTGTACTATGAATAATTACTAGAAGTTTAGCAGCAAAGAAAATATTCTCATATTTTTATTTTCAGGTATATAGTGTTTTTTCTAACATGGCATCATTCTATAATATGTGCAGATTACACAACACTCAGCATTCAAAATGATTCTTTCAGAGCAGTCTGTGAACTAATGACCTCTCCTCTGGCAGAGGAAAAGTAAATAGTCCAGGAACAGTTGAGATAATAAAAGTCAGATAACAGCCCTCTCCACAACTTTGAAAGTAGCAGAGCTTAATTGCTTTTTTGCATAGAGATAACAACTGGAGTTTCTTAACTCTTCCTGTACTGGAAACAATTAGACTGATGTATCTGATCTTAATGTTTTATTTCTTAGCTGTACTACACATACAAATCATAATATCATAATTTTTTTTTTGCTTCAGTGTCTCTTTAAGTCCAGTTGCAAGCTGCATGAAATTTGCATACAAGCTTAAATGATATGCTTCTTATTGACCATCTCTAGAAGCCAGCAATGTCAGATGCATTTGAACTGTTAGATCCTTTTGCTGCATCCACCTCTGTTGAAGATATGAAATGTTTCAGTTGAAGCTATCTTTTTTTTTCTCTGTTAGTGACAATATTATATTGTAATTTGATTATTTAATGGTTGTATTTTTTTCATTTTAAAATGTGTATAACTCTGCATAAGCCTGTATCATTCCACCACTTAAAGCGAACCTTAAAAATAAAAATGTGATACTTACCATATTTTTCAGAATATAAGATGCTAAGGACTATAAGATGCACCTAGGTTAGAGGACAAAAAATATGGGAAAAAAAAACCCTAAACCTGGTGTGTCCATGGTCCAAGAGTATCTTGTAGATGTCCACCTCCCCCAATTGTTGTCCTTTTATGTGTCCTTGTTTGTCTCCCTAGGTGTCCTCCTGTACCCCTCATGTGTCGTCCTGTGTAGCTCTTGTGACCTCTGTCCCCCTTGTGTCGTCTGACCCCCCGCCCCCTGTGTCCTCTGTTCCACTTGTGTCCTTCTCCTCTCCCCTATTTTTTTTGTGTGTCCCACAGACACTTGTGTTACATATACAGCCCTGTCAGTCAGTCACAGCTGCTGGACCTTGGCCCCTTGGTAATTCCGACTGTGCCACTGCCAGGCCCAGCACATTCAGTGACTACCTGTGTGTGTGACAGCTGCACATTTGTAATACCAATCACTGCATACCCACCTATTCAGTGCACCTACCTACCTAAGTGAGCGCACGCAGTGTTATATACCAGTCAGTCGCTGTACCTGTTCACGGTACCTATGTGTGTGACAGCTGCACATTTGTAATACCAATCACTGCACACCCACCTGTTCAGTGCACCTACCTACCTACATGAGCGCACGCAGTGATATATACCACCAGTCACTGCACCTGTTGACGGTACCTGTGTGTGTGACAGCTGCACATTTGTAATACCAATCACTGCATACCCACCTGTGCAGTGCACCTACCTACCTACGTGAGCGCATGCAGTGTTATATACCAGTCAGTCGCTGCACCTGTTGACAGTACCTGTGTGTATGTGACAGCTGCACATTTGTAATACCAATCACTGCATACCCACCTGTTCAGTGCACCTACCTACCTACGTGAGCGCATGCAGTGTTATATACCAGTCAGTCGCTGCACCTGTTGACAGTACCTGTGTGTGTGACAGCTGCACATTTGTAATACCAATCACTGCATACCCACCTGTTCAGTGCACCTACCTACCTACGTGAGCACATGCAGTGTTATATACCAGTCAGTCGCTGTACCTGTTCACAGTACCTATGTGTGTGACAGCTGCACATTTGTAATACCAATCACTGCACACCCACCTGTTCAGTGCACCTACCTACCTACGTGAGCGCACGCAGTGATATATACCACCAGTCACTGCACCTGTTGACGGTACCTGTGTGTGTGACAGCTGCACATTTGTAATACCAATCACTGCATACCCACCTGTGCAGTGCACCTACCTACCTACGTGAGCGCATGCAGTGTTATATACCAGTCAGTCGCTGCACCTGTTGACAGTACCTGTGTGTATGTGACAGCTGCACATTTGTAATACCAATCACTGCATACCCACCTGTTCAGTGCACCTACCTACCTACGTGAGCGCATGCAGTGTTATATACCAGTCAGTCGCTGCACCTGTTGACAGTACCTGTGTGTGTGACAGCTGCACATTTGTAATACCAATCACTGCATACCCACCTGTTCAGTGCACCTACCTACCTACGTGAGCACATGCAGTGTTATATACCAGTCAGTCGCTGTACCTGTTCACAGTACCTATGTGTGTGACAGCTGCACATTTGTAATACCAATCACTGCACACCCACCTGTTCAGTGCACCTACCTACCTACGTGAGCGCACGCAGTGATATATACCACCAGTCACTGCACCTGTTGACGGTACCTGTGTGTGTGACAGCTGCACATTTGTAATACCAATCACTGCATACCCACCTGTTCAGTGCACCTACCTACCTACGTGAGCGCATGCAGTGTTATATACCAGTCAGTTGCTGCACCTGTTGACAGTACCTGTGTGTGTGACAGCTGCACATTTGTAATACCAATCACTGCATACCCACCTGTTCAGTGCACCTACCTACCTACATGAGTGCACGCAGTGTTATATACCAGTCAGTCGCTGCACATGTTGACGGTACCTGTGTGTGTGACAGCTGCACATTTGTAATACTAGTCATTGCATAATTGTTCACAGTACCTGTGTGACCACACACTGTGCAATATACCAGTCCGTGCATACCTGTTAACTGCACCAGTGTGACAGCTGCACATTGTATTGTAATACCAGTCACTGCATACCTTTCACTGCACCTGTGTTACTGCACATTGTATTAGTCAAGTCAGTGCATACCTTTCACTTCACCCCCCCTCCCACCCCCCAATATGGACAAAACAACAGACAGAGGCAGAGGCAGGGCCAGAGGCAGACCCAGAGGTAGGCCATCCGGCAGGTCTGTTCGAGGTTGTGCTGATGTGATTTTGTTCGGCCCTGGCCCAAAGTATAGTGCTCAGAAGAAGGCACATCCCATCAACTCTTAAGATTGTCAGGACGTGGTTAACTATTTAACACAGAACACCCCATCTTCTGCAGCCACCAGCGCTACTACAAGCACCACATCCGCTGCATTTGACACTTCGCAGGAGTTATTTGGTGGAGAATTCACTGATTCAACGCCATTATTGTTACAACAAGATGAAGGCGCTAAGCAAGTTACACCACCTCATATGTCTGAGTTAGGCGACACTATGGATGTAAGGTGTGAGGAGGAGGATGATGACGTACCTGCTGTTGGTGCAGTTTATGAGGTGTCTGAGGCAAGCGAAGCTGGGGAGGATGATTATGATGATGATGATGATACGGATGTCACATGGGTTCCTAAGAGACAAGATGACCAAGGGGACAGTTCAGATGGGGAGTCAGAGAGGGGTAGGAGGAGATGAGTTCCTGAAAGAAGCAGGGGGAGCTTGTCATCAGAAACAGCTGGTGGCAATGTCCGGCACCATATATCGCCACCTATGGACAGCCAGCCAACATGCCCTTCAATGTCAACTGCTGATGCCACCATAGTGCCATCACCCCAGGGGGGCTCAGCGGTGTGGACATTTTTTGTGTGTCTGCCTCAGATCAGAGCAATTCCATCTGTTCTCTCTACCGCCAAAAATTGAGCCGTGGAAAGGCCAACAGCCATGTAGGGACAACTGCCTTACGAAGGCACATGGAGAAAAGGCACAAACTGCCATGGGAAGACCACCTGTGGAAAAGCAGCACACAGAAGAAAAGCCACCCTCCCTCTCCTCTTTCTCCTTCAGGTGCATAATCTTCAGCCGCTTTCTCCCTTGCACCTTCACAATCACAGCCACCCTCCTCCACTCCGCTTCTCACCTTGAGCGGTTCCTGCTCCTCTGCACACAGCAGCAGCCAGGTGTCCGTAAAGGAAATCTTTGAGTGGAAGAAGACAATGTCTGCCAGTCACCCCCTTGCCTGGCGTCTGACAGCTGGCTTGGCAGAACTGTTAGCTCACCAGCTGTTACCATACCAGCTGGTGGACTCTGAGGCCTTCTGAAAATTTGTGGCCATTGGGACACCACAGTGGAAGATACCAGGCCGCAATTATTTCTCAAAAAAGGCGATACCCAACCTGTACCATGAAGTTGAAAGGCAAATGGTGTCATCTCTGGCACACAGCCTTGGGTTAAGGGTCCATCTGTCCATGGATGCCTAGTCTGCCAAGCACAGTCAGGGCAGGTACATTACTTACACAGCCCATTGGGTCAACCTGATGACCGCTGGCAAGCAGGGAGTACGTGGCTGTGCAGTGGACCTAGTTGTGACACCTCTACGGCTTGCAGGCAGGCCTGCTGCCACCTCTTATTCTTCTCCTCCTACTCCTCCTGCTACATCCTCTTCACTGTCATCCTCATCTTCCTCCTTGGTTGAGTGGCAACTCTACTGGTGCTGCGATCTCCTCTCCAGCTACATAGTTCCAGCTCCCCAAGGCCTATGCTGCATGCCAGGTACGATGGTGTCACACTATCTTAGACATGTCTTGCCTCAAAGCAGAGAGTCACACTGGAGCAGCTCTCCTGGCTGCTCTGAACAAACAGGTGGATCAGTGGCTGACCCTGCACCAACTGGAGATCGGCAACATGGTATGTGACAACGGCAGCAATCTCATTTCGGCTTTGAATGGGAAGGTTGACACATGAACCCTGCATGGCACATGTGCTGCATCTCATAATTCAGAGATTTTTGTCTAAGTACCCAGGCTTACAGGACGTCCTGAAGCAGTCCAGGAAGGTGTGTGGGCATTTCAGGCGGTCTTACACGGCCATGGCACATTTTGCCGATATTCAGTGGAGAAACAAATTGCCGAGGAGACGCTTGATTTGCGATAGCCTGACTCACTGGAATTCAATGCTCTTGATGTTCAACCGCCTGCTACAACAGGAGAAAGCCGTCAAACAGTATCTCTACAACTACAGTCAAAGGACATGCTCTGGGGAGATGGGGATGTTCTGGCCGAAGTACTGGAAACTCATGCGAAATGCCTGCAGGCTCATGCGGCCGTTTGAGGAGGTGACAAACATAGTGAGTCACAATGAAGGCGCCATCAGCGACTTGATCCCATATGCTTTCTTCCTGGAGCGTGCCGAGCGTAGAGTGGTGGATCAAGCTGTGGAGGAGCGTGAACTGGAACAGGAACAGGAGGAAGAGTTGTGGGATCAATTCTCAGCAGAATCAGATGATTCCTCAACACCTGCGGCAGCACAGAAGGGGGAGGAGGAGGAGGAAGAGTCGTGTGGGGAAGAGGAGTCAGATGATGAGGAAGGTGTTTTTTTTGGAGGAGGAGGAGGCAGAAGAACAACTGCAGCAGGTGTCGCAGGGGGCTTGTGCTGCTCAACTTTCCCCTGGTATTGTTTGTGGCTGGGGGGAGGAGGAGAACTTAGCTGACATCACTGAGGAAGAGCAAGAGGAAATGGATAGTACGTCTTCATCCAATTTTGTGCAGATGACGTCTTTCATGCTGTCCAGCCTGCTGAGGGACCCCCGTATAAAAAAACTCTAGGAGAATGAGCTGTACTGGGTGGCCATGCTACTAGACCCTCAGTATAGGCACAAAGTGGTGGAGATGTTTCCAAATCACTAGAAGGCAGAAAGGATGCAGCACTTGCAGAACAAGCTGGCAACTATGCTCTACAGTGCATTTAAGGGTGATATCACAGCACAATGGAATAAAGGTACCACTGCCAGTAATCCTTCTCCCATGTCTACGCAGGCAAGCACAGGACGCTCTAGCGATCTCATGGTAATGTCGGACATGCGGACATTCTTTAGTCCAACATCTTGCCTTAGTCCTTCCGGATCCACCCTCCACCAACACCTAGACCGGCAAGTAGCCGACTACCTGGCCTTAAGTGTGGATGTAGACACTCTGAGCAGCGATGAACCCCTGGACTAGTGGTTCACAGGGTGCACAGACTTGACCTGTGGCCAGAGCTGTCCCAATTTGCCATACAACTTCTGTCTTGCCCTGCCTCAAGCGTCCTGTCAGAAAGGACCTTCAGCGCAGCTGGAGGCATTGTCAGTGAGAAGAGAAGTCGCCCACGTCACAAAAGTGTTCAGTTCCTCACCTTTATCAAAATAAATGAGGCATGGATCCCAGAGGGCTACTGCCCGCCCGAAGACTAAGTCAGTCCCCATACACAGCATCTCTGCCTGCACGCCGTGTTCCTGCCTGCCCTTTGACTAAGTCGGTCCCCAAACAGCATCTCTGCCTGCAGGTCGCTTGACTGCCTTCTCTGCCACCACCAACAGGGCCCAGGACTCCTTGTGGATTCCTGAATTTTTAAGGCTGCTGCTAGCAGTGGCCGCTATAATGATTTTTCTGGTGCGTGAACATGCCTGCCTAATTTTTCTGGCTGCAATGCAGCTGCAACAACAAAACAAAAGGCATGTACATGTGTCAATTCCCCTTCGTGATCATTACCTTGCTGCGGTGAAGGGGCTTGCATATCACAATGAAGAAATGACTGCCGGCTATATGAGTGTCTCGGGAGGGGTGGCACACCCAAGGTAATAAGGTCGTTGCTTCATTGTGGACAGACCAAATTCGATCAGCTGGACAGTAACTATTGTTCTGTCATTGAGCTACCTCAGTCCGGTGACCATATGGCCTTGAAAACAGCCATGGCCTGCACTCTCGCCGTGGTGCGCACCAGTCCAGCATGGCCGTCACTACACAAACAGCTGTTTGTGATGCGTTACACAGTGAGTTTGGTCTGTCAGTGTGAAGCAGTACTCTAATTACACTCTCTGATTGATGTATACACTTGCAAGATGTTTTAAAGCACTTTAGGCCTCCAATTTAGCATGCAATGTGATTTATTCCCTTAAAACGCTGCTGTGCATCAAATCCTGATTTTTTTCCCTGGGACTTTTGGCGTGTATCCCACTCATCCATTCCCCCCTCCAGGTGTTAGACCCCTTGAAACATCTTTTCCATCACTTTTGTGGCCAGCATAAATCAGGGAGTGTAATTAGAGTACTGCTTCACAATGACACACCAAACTCACTGTGTAATGCACCACAAACATCTGTTTGTGTTGTAACGGCCGTGCTGGACTGGTGTGCACTAGTGTTGGGCGAACAGTGTTCGCCACTGTTCGGGTTCTGCAGAACATCACCCTGTTCGGGTGATGTTCGAGTTCGGCCGAACACCTGATGGTGTTCGGCCAAACCGTTCGGCCACATGGCCGAACTAAGAGCGCATGGCCGAACGTTCCCCGAACGTTCGGCTAGCGCTGTGATTGGCCGAACGGGTCACGTGGTTCGGACCCGAACGCGCTCTGATTGGCCGAACTGTCACGTGGTTCGGGTAAATAAATACCCGAACCACGTCATATCTCCGCCATTTGTTTGTGGGTTTAGCTTTGGGTAGGCAGGCAGGGTAGTTTGCGCTCCAGCCACGCTAGCCAGGGTCCCCCCAGTCATTGTGTCGCTGCTGGGAATAGTAGTACACCGCTCGCTCAGCCACACTATATAGCATTCTGTTTACTGCCACTCTGTGTACCTCGCTCAGCCACACTATATAGCATTGTGTTTACTGCCACTCTGTGTCTGCTGGGAACAGTAGTACACCGCTCACCCACCACTGTATAGCATTGTGCTCTGTGTCGCTGCTGGGAATAGTGGTACACCGCTCACCCGCCACTGTATAGCATTGTGCTCTGTGTCGCTGCTGGGAATAGTGGTACACCGCTCACCCACCACACTATATAGCATTCTGTTTACTGTTCTGTGTCTGCTGGGAATAGTAGTACACCGCTCGCTCAGCTACACTATATAGCATTCTGTTTACTGCCACTCTGTGTCTGCTGGGAATAGTAGTACACTGCTCGCTCAGCCACACTATATAGCATTCTGTTTACTGCCACTCTGTGTACCTCGCTCAGCCACACTATTTAGCATTCTGTTTACTGCCACTCTGTGTCTGCTGGGAATAGTAGTACACTGCTCGCTCATCCACACTATATAGCATTGTGTTTACTGCCACTCTGTGTACCTCGCTCAGCCACACTATATAGCATTCTGTTTACTGCCACTCTGTGTCTGCTGGGAACAGTAGTACACCGCTCGCTCAGCCACACTATATAGCATTCTGTTTACTGCCACTCTGTGTACCTCGCTCAGCCACAGTATATAGCATTGTGTTTACTGCCACTTTATGTCTGCTGGGTATAGTAGTACACCGCTCGCTCAGCCACACTATATAGCATTGTGTTTACTGCCACTCTGTGTACCTCGCTCAGCCACTCTATATAGCATTGTGTTTACTGCCACTCTGTGTCTGCTGGGAATAGTAGTACACCGCTCGCTCAGCCACACTATATAGCATTGTGTTTACTGCCACTCTGTGTACCTTGCTCAGCCACACTATATAGCATTGTGTTTACTGCCACTCTGTGTCTGCTGGGAACAGTAGTACACCGCTCACCCGCCACTGTATAGCATTGTGCTCTGTGTCGCTGCTGGGAATAGTGGTACACCGCTCACCCGCCACTGTATAGCATTGTGCTCTGTGTCGCTGCTGGGAATAGTGGTACACCGCTCACCCACCACTGTATAGCATTTCTGTACTGCCACTGTACTGCTGCCAGTCAGCGTGTACTTTAAGGATAAGTGAAATGAGGAAGAAATCCGGTGAAAGAGGGAGGGGCAAGGAAAGAGGTGTTTCCCCTGACGGTTCACGTACAGGCCACAGGGGAGCACCCAAGAAAACCCACTCAATACCGCCCATGTTGTCCAGGACAACAACCCTCACAAATCCAAAAGAACAGGACCAGATAATTACTTGGATGACCTCTCAAGCGTCCAGCAGTGGGTTAAGCAGCACCAGCACATCACGCACGAGGTCCGAGTCCTCAGCCAGTTACAAGGAGCCAGTGGGCACAAAGCTGACACAACCGGCAGCGACACCACGCACACAACTGCCAGATAACCAGTCCGATGAATTACCTCAGGACACAATGGGGTATTCGCAGGAGCTATTCCCAGCCCAACAAACTTCTACCTTTCAAAGGTCAATGGAGGAACAGCCAGAAATGTTGTGCCCGGATTCACAACCATTAACTGTGGGAAATGCACCGCGCACTGAAATACAAGTCGAGTCCGAGGAGGACTCGGAAACCCAAATCCCAGAGCAAGTTGGGCAGGAGGGGTTGCAATTGCAGGAGGTCGGCCGACAAGATCTGGAAGACGACGTTGGAGTGAGCTGCGCAGAGGTTGTTCTGGGGAGCTCTACTCCACGGCGGCGGCCCCCCACAATGACATATGACGAGTTTCAGGAGATGGAAGAGGAGGGTATGGACAATGTGGACATAGACCCAGATTTTGTTTGTGAACGAGAACATCGCCGTCGTAGCAGCAGCACAGATGAGTCTGTTGAAGAACCCACTGCTGCACGAGTTCGCCTTGTGCCACAAGGTAGGCGGCGCGCAATTTCAGGCACCACAAGCGTGGAAGTTCAAGTGAGAGGCAAAAGAGGCGCAAACAGAAATCGCCAGCAAGGCAGGTGCTCCAAAGTCTGGGCTTTCTTTGAAGACTGCACTGAGGATGGTACTATGGCGATTTGCAAAGTGTGCAAGACCCGCCTGAGCAGGGGGGAAAGTATTAACAACCTCTCCACCACCAGCATGAGCCGCCACATGCTATCCAAACATCCCACTCTGTGGGCAAACGCGGCAGGACAGGGTACCAGCAACACTGCCTCCCTTGGGGTCACCAGACTCACCACCAGACCCGCCTCAGCAGCAGCAGTAGCCCAGCCATTGCGTGGTTCACAACATTCACAAACATCAGACGCTGACACTGTCATTTTCCAGGGTAGTGCTCTTGAGGTCTCCCAGTGTTCATCAAACACAACAACCAACAGCCCTTCAGTGTGCAGCCCTACGATTCAGTTGTCTGTCTCGGAGATGTTTGATCGCAAGAGGAAATTGCCAGCAAATGACCCCCGGCCCGTGGCAGTAACAGCCAGCATAGCCAAGCTTCTGGCCTGCGAAATGCTGCCATATCGAGTGGTGGAGACAAACAGCTTCAAGGGCATGATGTCAGTGGCCATCCCACGTTACGTGGTTCCCAGCCGCTACCACTTTGCGCGCTCTGCAGTGCCTGAGTTGCATGAGCACGTGGTCAGCAAAATAACCCGAAGCTTGAAGAATGCCGTTGCCTGCAAGGTTCACCTCACCACTGACACCTGGATGAGTGCGTTCGGCCAGGGTCGATACATCTCCCTTACCGCGCACTGAGTGAACCTTGTGGAGCCTGGCAGCGATTCCTCACCTGCTACGGCGCGGGTGTTGCCCACGCCGCAAACAGCTGCACCGCCGTCCCTCCCACTGGATAACAACAGCAGCACCTACCTCTCTGACTCCTTCTCCTCCAACGCATCTCAAAGCTGTACCTCATCCGGAAACGCTAACCCAGCAGCAGTAGGATCGTGGAAGCAGTGCAGCACAGCTGTTGGCATGCGTCAGCAAGCGTTGCTGAAGCTGATCTGCCTTGGGGATAAGCAGCACACAGGGGAGGAAATTTGGAGGGGAATAAAGGAACAGACGGATTTGTGGCTGGCACCGCTGGACCTGAAACCAGGCATGGTTGTGTGTGATAATGGGAGTAATCTCATTCGCGCTTTAAGGTTGGCTAAGCTGACACACATCCCTTGCCTGGCGCACGTGATGAACCTAGTAGTTCAGCGGTTCCTGAGGACATACCCAGGCGTGGCCGATCTTCTGTTGAAGGTGCGACGAGTGGCCAAACATTGCAGAAATTCCAGTACTGCTTCGGGGGCACTCGCCAAGATGCAGGAGCGCTTCAATCTCCCCCACCATCGCTTGCTGTGTGATGTCCCTACGCGCTGGAATTCTACGCTGCACATGCTAGCCCGCTTTTGCGAGCAGAAGAGTGCAGTGGTCCAGTACATGACGGCGCAGTACCGAGGCGCATCCGGACAGCTGCCAAGCTTCTGTGGATCCGATTGGGCCAACATGTTGGACCTCTGCCAAGTCCTCCAAAATTTTGAGCAATCCACGTTGCTTGTGAGCAGTGACAACTCTTCAGTCAGCATTACCATACCACTGCTGTGTTTACTGAAGAGGTCAATGTTGAAAATCAAGGAAACAGCTGTCATGATGCAACTGGGGGAATCTGAAGGAGAAAACGATCAGCGTGATGGTACCAACATCAGGCCATCCGCATCAGGAAACGCTGGCCCCAGCAGCTATGACGAAGAAGAGGAGGAGGAACAGCTGGAGTTGGAGCAGGAATTTCCTGCCACCACTGACGAGGGCCAGAGCGGTGCACGTTGGACTTCCACAATTCAGCGCGAATGGTCAGCAGAAGCAGACCAGGAAGAAGGTGACGACTATGATGCATCACAACAACTATCACAACGCTCACAAGAGGATGATGAGGATTCTGGCAGGACTCTGGCACACATGGCTCAATTCATGCTAGACTGCATTGAACGCGACCCACGCATTGTGCGCATTCTGGACAACACCAATTACTGGGTTTATACCCTTCTGGATCCACGGTACAAACACAATGTTCCAAAACTGCTTGAAGAAAGAGTCAGACAGGTCAAAATGGAAGAATACCAGGAGGCCCTTGTGGAGACTTTAGAGAGGAGATTGACATCCTCCCCCTCCTCTAGCCAGTTGTACGCCGACAGACTGACTTCCGCAAACCCAGGACGACCAGGAGGGCAGCAAACAACACAAGCCACAGCTAGTGCCCAAAAGGGAATGGTATCGGCAGTGTCCTTGGAGTGGGAAAATTTTATGACACCCATGCAGCAGCAGCCCACAGAACAGCAAGCGTGCAGATCCACCTCCAACACCGATCGTCTGGAGAAGATGGTCAAGGACTACATGTCAGATGGCGTAGCTGTGTTGAACAATCCATCTGCACCCTTCAACTATTGGGTATCGAAGCTAGACACCTGGCACGAACTGGCAATGTACGCAATAGAGGTGCTGGCTTGCCCGGCAGCCAGCGTTATGTCTGAACGCTGTCTCAGTGCTGCCGGAGGTATCGTCACAGATCGGCGTATCCGCCTCTCCACAGAAAATGCAGACCGTCTGACTCAAATTAAAATGAATCAATCCTGGATTGGAAACGACTACGCAACACTCCTGGACCCCAACCAAGTAACATGAACAATGACCATCTGTGATGGGTTAGCGTTTCCGGTCCCTGTTTATTGAACCTCTCATCTTTATTACATTTATGAGTGCATGGCGGCAAAAAGCATTGCTATATCCGCACGATATTTGTCCTCATGCAAGGCCTGGGATGCTGTGTCTCAAAAAGCGTGGCCTTCTCCTCCTGCGCCTCCTCCTGTTCCATCACGTGTGCTGCTGCTGCTGCTGCTGGGTTAGCGTTTCCGGTCCCTGTTTATTGAACCTCTCATCTTTATTACATTTATGACTGCATGGCTGCAAAAAGCATTGCTATATCCACACGCTATTTGTCCTCATGCAAGGCCTGGGATGTTGTGTCTCAAAAAGCGTGGCCTTCTCCTCCTGCGGCTCCTCCTTTTCCGTCACGTGTGCTGCTGCTGATGCTGCTGGGTTAGCGTTTCCGGTCCCTGTTTATTGAACCTCTCATCTTTATTACATTTATGACTGCATGGCGGCAAAAAGCATTGCTATATCCGCACGCTATTTGTCCTCATGCAAGGCCTGGGATGCTGTGTCTCAAAAAGCGTGGCCTTCTCCTCCTGCGCCTCCTCCTGTTCCATCACGTGTGCTGCTGCTGCTGCTGCTGGGTTAGCGTTTCCGGTCCCTGTTTATTGAACCTCTCATCTTTATTACATTTATGACTGCATGGCGGCAAAAAGCATTGCTATCCGCACGCTTCTTATCCTCATGCAAGGCCTGGGTTGTGTCTCAAAGCGTGGCCTTCTCCTCCTGCGCCGCCCTCCTCCTGTTCCATCACGTGTGCTGCTGCTGGGTTAGCGTTACCGGTCCCTTTTCCTGGAACCTCTTCTTTGTATTACATTTATGACTGCATGGCGACAAAAAGCATGTTACCTGTGCAAAGAAACATGACATTTTCCGCATTTAAAAGACAGTTTTTCCTTTGAAACTTTACAATCAATTTTCTCAAAAAACTATAAGCTCTTTTTCAAATATGTTTTTTTCCTCTTGTACCCACTCCCAAGGTGCACATACCCTGCAAATTTGGGGTATGTAGCATGTAAGGAAGCTTTGCAAAGCACGAAAGTTTGGGTCCCCATTGACTTCCATTATGTTCGGAGTTCGGCGCGAACACCCGAACATTGCGGCGATGTTCAGTGAACGTTCGCGAACCCGAACATCTAGGTGTTCGCCCAACACTAGTGTGCACCATGGCGAGAGTGCAGGCGATGGCGGTTTTCAAGCCCATATGGTCGGTCTGAGGTAGCTGAATGACAGAACAACAGTGACTGAGTGTCCAGCTGATCTAATTTGGTTTGTCCACAATGAAGCAACGACCTTATTATCTACTAGCTGGATGCCTGGCGTTGCCCGGTATGTATTTGGCTGGTGTTGGCTCTGCCCACATTTCCTAACCCTAACACACAATTACTTAATGACCAAGTATGTGAGCTTTGCGGTCTTTGACATCAATAATTTGCAATGAAATAAATTAATCTGATTGGATGTGGCTCCACCCCTTTTCTGAATTTGAACCCCAATCACCCAATGGCCAACTGTATCAGGTACAGGTGATTAACAGTGCAAGAATGGCAGCAATTAAATATTCCCCTTAAAAATCAATAGGTGGATTTTGATTGGCTTTTATAGGCTCCACCCACTTTTCTGAATATTAATCCCAGTCACCCAGTAACCAACTGTGCAAAGTTTGAGAACCCTACCATTAACAGTGTAAGAATGGCAGCAGTTTACATTTGCGCAATGAGATTTGTATTTTTCTCCACCCACTTATTTCCTAACATTGTTCAGGTATGTATTTGGCTGGTTGGCTCCTCCTACTACTTCTAACCCTAACACACAATTACTCAATAACCAAGTTTGTGAGCTTTGCGGTCTTTGGCATCAATAATTTGCATTGAGATTAAACAAATCTGATTGGCTGTTTGTGGCTCCACCCTTTTGTCTGAATTTGAACCCCAGTCACCCAATGACCAACTGTACCAGGTTTAAGGCTTGTGCCATTAACAGTGCAAGAATGGTAGCAATTACATATTCCCCTTGAAAATCAATAGGTGAATATTGATTGGCTTTTGTAGGCTCCACCCACTTCTCTGAATATTAATCCCAGTCACCCAGTGACCAATTGTGCAAAGTTTGAGAACCCTACTATTAAAAGTGTAAGAATTGCTGCAGTTTACATTTTCTCAGTGAAATTTGCATTTGTCTGCGCCTACTGATGACCCGGCATTGCCCGATTATGTATTTTGCAGGTGCTGGCTGCGTCAACTTTTCCTAACCCTAACACACAATTAATCAATTACTCAATGACCAAGTTTGTGAGCTTTGCGGTCTTTGGCATCAATAATTTGCATTGGAATGAAACAAATCTAATTGGCTGTTTGTGGCTCCACCCCCTTTGTGAAATTGAACCCTAGTCATCCAATGATCAACTGTACCAGGTTTGAGGCTTGTGCCATTAACAGTGCAAGAATGGCAGCAATGTAAATATTTCCCTTGAAAATCAATAGGTTCATTTTGATTGGCTTTTATAGACTCCGCCCACTTTTCTGAATATTAATCCCAGTCACCCAGTAACCAAATGTACAAAGTTTGAGAACCCTACCATTAACCCTTTCACCTCCAAGGGTTTTTAAAAATAATGAACATGTATTTCATATTTCTATGGGAAGGTGTATAATAAGGTATTTGGATGTGGTTTTACTTTTTGGCCACAAGATGGAGATATAGAGTCAGTGTGTTCTAAAAATAGAAACAGGACCATCTGTTTATATTTGTTTGTATTTGTGTACATACAGGGACGTAGATACTCGTGCTGGGGGAGGTGAAAAGGGTTAACAGTGTAAGAATGGCTGCTGTTTACATTTTCCCAGTAAAATTTTTACTTGTCTCCACCCACTTATGACCTGGCGTTGCCTTTTATGTATTTGGCTGGTGTTGGCTGTGCCTACTTTTCTAACCCTAACACACAATTAATCAATTACCAAGTTTGTGATCTTTGCGGTGTTTGGCAGCAATAATTTGCATTGAAATGAAACAAATCTAATTGGCTGTGGCTCCACCCCCTTTGTGAAATTAAACCCTAGTCACCCAATGATCAACTGTACCAGGTTTGAGGCTTGTGCCATTAACAGTGCAAGAATGGCAGCAATGTAAATATTCCCCTTGAAAATCAATAGGTTAATTTTGATTGGCTTGTATAGACTCCACCCACCTCTCTGAATATTAATCCCAGTCACCCAGCGACCAACTGTGCAAAGTTTGAGAACCCTACCATTAACAGTGTAAGAATGGCTGCAGTTTACATTTTCCAGTGAAAGTTGTATTTGTCTCCGCCCCCTTTTTGGTTATGGGAATAAAAAGTATCCTATACTTTATTCCAGGTAATGTACTTTGTGTGTGCCAAATTTCATTCATTCAAATCCTTTCAGCCATTTTTGCGTGATCGAGTAACAAACATCCAAACATCCAAACATCCAAACATCCAAACATGCGAACTTTCCCATTTATTATATTAGTAGGATCTTCTTGGGTCAGGTGTGCCCTCCAAAACACTAATTTAGCCGGTCATTGCTTGATTGTGATACGCAAGCCCCTTCAACGCAGCAAGGTAACGATCACGAAGGGGAATTGACAAATGTACATGCCTTTTGCTTTGTTGTTGCAGCCGAAGTGCAGCCAGAAAAATTAGGCAGGCATGTTCACGAACCAGAAAAAATTGTTACAGCGGCTGTTGCTAAAATTCAGGAATCCACCTGGAGTCCTGGACCCTGTTGGTGGTGGCGGAGAAGGCAGTCAAGCGGTCTGTGGGCAGAGATGTTGTGTGGGGACTGACTTAGTGTTTGGGCAGGCCTGACCGTGCTTTGCAGCCCAGGCATCCATGGTCATATGGACCCTTGACCCAACGCTGTGTGCCAGAGATGACACCACTTGCCTTTCAACATCACGGTACAGTTTGGGTATCGCCTTTTTTGAGAAATAATTGTGTGATGGTATCTTACACTGCGGTGTGTGGCTTTGCTTTTGTGTGCTGATTTCCCTCAGGTGGTCATCCCATTGCAGTTTGTGCTTTGTAATCATGTGTCTTCGTAAGGTAGTTGTCCCTACGTGGGTCTTGGTCTTTGCACAGCTCAATTTTCGGTGGCAGAGAGTACAGAGGACATTGCTCTCATCTGAGGCAGACACACAAAACAATTTCCACAATGCTGAGCCCTGGGATGATGGCACTTTGGTAGTGGCGGCTGACTGAGTGTTAAGTGGGGTGCCAGAATCAGACCAGGAGGAGGAAGATATGTCACGCTTCCATACGGAAGCTGAGAAAGATGAGGTGTTCTGTGTTAAATAGTCAACTACGTCCTGCCAATATTGGGGGTTGATGGCAAGTGCCTTCTTCTGAACACTGTACTTTGGTCCAGGGCTGCATGAAATCACATCAGCACAACCTCGAACAGACCTGCCGAGTGGCCTTCCTCTGGGTCTGCCTCTGCCTCTACCTGTTTTGTCCATATCGGGGCGGATGAAGTGAAAGGTATGCACTGACTTGACTAAAACAATGTGCAGTCACACAGGTGCAGTTAACAGGTATGCATGGAGTGGTATATCACACTGCGTGCGCTCACTTAGGTAGGTGGGTGCACTGAACAAAAGGTTGGTATATGCAGTGATGGGTATAACAAATGTGCACCTGTCACACACACGTACCATGAACAGGTACAGTGACTGGTGGTATTAAATAGCACACTGTGTGTGCTCACGTAGGTAGGTGGGTGCACTGAACCACAGGTATGTATATGCAGTGATGGCTATTACAGATGTGAACCTGTTACACACACACAGGTACCGAACAGGCACAGTGAAACTGCGTGCACTCCTGTAGATAGGTGGGTGCACTGTGAACAACAGGTAGGTATATGCAGTGATGGGTATTACAAGTGTGCACCTGTCTCACACACACACACAGGTAGTCACTGAATGTGCTGGGCCTGGCAGTGGCACAGTAGGAATTACCACCAAGGGGCCTAAGGCCAGCTGCTACTAACTGACAGAACTGTATATAATGCAAGTGGGCCACACAAAAAAAAAAATATAGATCACAAGAACAAGATTAGTTCTCAAAAGAGATTATGAGGGGTGCTTTTTTAGCAATAAGAAAATCAGAAAGGAGCAAGCTAACAAGCCTACAAGAGCCTAACTAAGTTTTCCCTATGTGAGTCTGCAGCAGCTCTTTCTTCTCTAATTAATGCAGGCACACAAGTGAGTAAAATGCCTGACGCTGCCTGCCTTTTATAAGGGGGGGAGGGCCTCCAGGAGGGTGTGTAGCCTAATTGGCTACAATGTGCCTGCTGACTGTGATGTACAGGGTCACAAATGACCCTAATGATGTAGTATAGGAGGCCGGTCAAATCGTGATAAGTTTGCGTTCGTACGCAAACCACCAAAGTTTGCGCGAATAAGTTCGCGTCGAACCGTTCGGGCCATCTCTAATATTGATTTGATTTCAATTTTACTTTTATTCGCTCACTTTGCATTTTGTAAATTGATAACAATAAACAATCATTATTAATATTTCTGAAAGCATTCTTTGTTTGCAGCATTTTTTTAACTCCTGCCTAAAACTTTTTGCACAGTACTGTAGATATAGGAAGTGTTTCTGATGCTGAAAGCAGAATTATCATAAAAGTGGGTATTCTGAATAATTTACTACAGTCTACTATATCTCCCTATGTTGCCTCCTTAAGAATGAAACATAATTACAACTTTTTTAAGGGGTTCTAATAAATTATGCTTACACAATCATTTTTATTTTTTTTAGTACTATGCAATGCATCAAATTAATGTGCAGAATAAAATGCTTGTCAAGTCTCTGAAAAATGCAGAATGGTGCTTCATGTGTTAAAGAGCATGTTTTCCAAAGTCAGAACATGTGTGAAACTTTGCAAACTCAATTGAGGGCTTGGCTTTGAAGTCTCATAGCTGGAATTTAGACTTGGACAGGAGTTTAACGTCAGTCTCAGTAATAACTAGACTGCTCAAAAAGGGGCTTTGGATCCTGTACAAAACATCAATCCCCCCCTCTCCCCTCTTTACCGGTGACATTATTTAATCAGCTAATGATTCATGAGAGAGGAAAAATTTAAAGGAATTGCCTTTCGCTCTCTGACATGTCAGGGTGATGTTATTCGGGCTAATTTATGGTTTGCCTTCACCGGTAATTTACTGCAAGTGGCTGATACTGAATTCAAGAAAGCATTAATTTCACACCTGAATTGAATGGAAAACTCCTTAGAAGTGTGTTATTAGTACAGTACTGTTCCGCACTGCAACGGGTAAATTCCAGCATGTTCTAATGATGTAAAACCGCACTCGAAAATGATTTCATAGTCTGATTTAATAGTTTGCTAAAATGACTTCCTGATTTATTTTCGTGTATTTGAGCTGGCTGCCAAAGCATACAGTGCTAAATAAAATTTCCTTCCTAAAAATTAATTTCCTCGTTTAGGAGACATTTATTGACCCCTTTAGACATTTTATAGTGTTAAAATTCAGATGGAAGGTTTCTAATGCAATGAGAGGAGATGGCGTTAGGACATGATACCAGTACTCCAGTGTTCTGTTTACTGAACTTATTCAGTGTTTTTAGTTTTCTTTTTTTTTCTGTCCCTAGAGATTGAAAAGAGCATGTCTGCTTTGTCAACTTTCAAGAAATGAATATTTTAGGAAATCAGCTGTTGTAACCACAATGCAACCCACATCATAGATCTGCTACTTGTCCTGGTGATTCATTATGTAAAAGAAAGTAATCATTTTATTAAAAGGCATGTAAACATCTCCACCCTCCAGCTTCCTTTTTCTGCCTGCACGTCTTGGCCCAAAACAAAAAAATGTGATAGTGTTATACTTAAAGCAAACCTGAACGGAAAAAAAAACGAATGAGATACAGACATACATCTATCCTATTATTTCTAAATATGACCCCTGCACCATTTTATTTTTTGTTTAAAAGTTGTTCTCTGCCAGACAGGAGTTTTATGGCTTATAATTTTAGTCATCAGTGAGAGTTATGCTATAGTCCGACTAGGTCTGATCTGGAGAGAAACTGCTATTTGCATACCTTAATTCTTAACTCTTAAAATAACAAAATAACAAGTGCACATGCTTCACTGTTCTTTCAAACCATAGTATCCAGTTTCTTCAGGGTGTTATCCTAGGGTAAGGAGGGTCAATGGGGAGGGGTGATTGGGGGTTGGGGCACATTTTTATATGTAATATAAATATGTGAAGGATTAATAACATTTTGTAAGATTTTTTTTAAGTGAATGCAGGTTGTTTGTTTTCAATCGGGTCACACCCACCTCCCTCCTTATCTCATAACATTTGCTTTTTAAAATAACAAAAAGAAAAATGGAACACAACCTTCTGCAGAAATGGCAGTTTACATACATGTTTATCTCATCATGTCACATGTTGTTGCAGGTACCCATTAAGAATACTGGTACCCTGGAATAGGCCAATTTTTCTAAACAAGTTTCCATTCAATGCATTGCAATTCACATTTGTGAAAAAATAAACAATATCCTTTGCTCTATCTCTGTCTTGTTGGCACTAGAGATGGCCCGAAAATCCGATTTTCGGTTTGCGAACCGGGTTCGCGAACTTCCGCAAAAGTTCAGTTCGCACGAACTTTCGCGAACCGCAATAGACTTGAATCGGGAGGTGAACTTGGAAAACCAGAAAAAATTATGCTGGCCACAAAAGTGATGGAAAAGATGTTTCAAGGGGCCTAACGTCTGGAGGGGGACATGGCGGAGTGGAATACATGCCAAAATACCTGGGAAAAAATCTGGATTTGATTCAAACCAGCGTTTTAAGGGTAGAAATCACACTGAATGCTAAATTGCAGGCCTAAACTGCTTTCACACATCTTGCATGTGTATACATCAATCAGGGAGTGTAATCCCCCTTCCTCCCTCTCTGATTTTGTCTTCCAGGGATTTGTAGGCTGTCAAAAGCAAGCTCACATACATTGGCCAGGAATCAAACCCAGGTCAACTGCTTAAAAGGCAGCTATGCTCACCACTATACCACCATTGGCCGGGAATTGAACCCAGGTCAACTAACATTACATGCTGAAGCCAGCCATTTCACTCATCTCTTCAACTACAAGAAAGGCCCAGAAGTAGTCTTAGCTACCGTAATATCTATGTTACGGCAGGGCCCTTATTACACTTTCTCTTACAGGGCTATGGAAACCGTTTTGCCCATGCGATAAAGCGAGGTGCAAAAATGAAATCATGCCTAGCAAAATATGGTTTCAATCCATCAACCTCTGGGCCCAGCATACTTATGCTGCACCACTCTGCAGTATGCTTACATTTGTATACAATCTTCAAGTTTAAGAAGGGTACATTAGTTCCCTTCACAAAGCCGTCCCTGGGTGGGCTTGAACCACCAACTTTTCGGTTAACAGCCAATTGCGCTAACCAATTTTGCCACAAAGACTGTGTATGTAGGTGCTGCTAAATGGCTATCTGGGGTTCTCTTCGGACAACTGTTGAACACAAAAGGCAAGGCCGTCCCTGGGTGGGCTTGAACCACCAACCTTACAGCTAACAGCCAAATGTGCTCACTGATTGTGCCACAGAGACTGTGTATGTTGTTGCTGCTAAATGGCTATCTGGGGTTATATTGGGACAACTGTTGAACACAAAATGCAAGGACATCACTGGGTGGGCTTGAACCACCAACCTTTTGGTTAACAGCCAAATGTACTAACTGATTGCGCCACAGAGACTGTGTATGCAGTTGCTGCTAAAAAAATTTATGGGGATGTATATGGGTCTTTTGGAGGGAGGAAGTAAGTCTGGTCCAAGAAGTTTAACACCACTTTTTCCTACAACGAAGCATTCACTGTGTGGCAGCAGAGTGGTGCAGTGGAAGTGTGCTGGGCCCATAACTCAGAGGTTGATGGATTGAAACCATCCTCTGCTAGGTGTACTTTGTTTTTTACACCTTGCTTTACCACATGGGCCAATCGGCGGCCATAGCCCCTTAAGAGAAAGTGTCATTAGGGCCTTGCTGTAACATAGATTGGAGTGTAACTATTTCAACTAAAGTACCCTTCTTAAACTTGAAGATTGTATACAAATGTAAGCAGACTGCAGAGTGGCGCAGCGTAAGTGTGCTGGGCCCATAACCCAAAGGTTGATAGATTGAAACCATCCCCTGCTAGGCATGATTTAATTTTTGCCCCTCGCTTTATCGCATGGGCAAAACGGTTTCCATAGCTCTGTAAGAGAAAGTGTAATAAGGGCCCTGCCCCATAACATAGATATTACAGTAGCTAAGACTACTCCTGGGCCTTTCTTGTAGTTGAAGAGATGAGTGAAATGGCTGGCTTCAGCCTGTAATGTTAGTTGACCTTGGTTTGATTCCTGGCCAATGGTGGTATAGTGGTGAGCATAGCTGCCTTCCAAGCAGTTGACCTGGGTTTGATTCCTGGCCAATGTATGTGAGCTTGCTTTTGACAGCCTACAAATCCCTGGAAGACAAAATCAGAGGGAGGGAAGGAAAAACAACACAACACAAGAACAAGATTAGCTCTCAAAAGAGCTGTTGTGTGGTGCTATTTTAGGAATAACAATCAGCCAGGAGCAAGCTAACAAGCTTACAAGAGCCTAAGTAATCTTTCCCTATGAGAGTCTACCAGCAGCTTTCCCTTCACTAATTACTACAGGGACATGGACAACTATAATGGCCGGCGCTGCCTGCCTTATATAAGGGGTGGGGTGGCTCCAGGAGATAGTGTAGCCTGATTGGCTACAATGGGCCTGCTGACTGTGATGTAGAGGGTCAAAGTTGACCCTAATGGTGCACTATGGGGGCGAACCGAACTTCCAGGAAAGTTTGCGTTCCACCCAAAGTTTGCCTGCAACCGTTCGGGCCATCTCTAGTTGGCACCAAGTGAAGCAGCTTTGAGTGTGACTTCATATGGGCTGTCACTCTGCAGTGCACACACATTTGGCATCCAAACCTGCATACAGTCATAAGCACACTGAGAGGCATAAATAAAGCACTTACTGAGGAAGAAAAATGATTCTACAATGACAATTTGGAGTGATTCAACAATATACTGCTGCCACAGATGCATGGAAGCATAGTTCAGCATGTTATGAAAATGATAGCTGGTTGCTGACTGAACAGTGCAGGTACATTTAATAATATTCAATTACAAAATAGCTTCATTGCACACCACTTGAGTATCAATGCAATATGCAATGTCCATTTTTAATGAAGTTAAGATTTATACTTTTTGTGCCCCTAGGCCAGCACTGGGCAAACTACAGCTCGTGGGCTGCAGTGATGCTCGGATACCCCTTTTTATTATTCGAGTTTGGTCGAATTCGAATAGTAAATTATTCGAATTCGGTCGAATATTCGAGTCGAATATTTTTTACTATTCGATTCGACCTCGGACTTCGAGCTCACTATTCGAGTCGGTATTCGAGCTCATTATTCGAACTCACTATTCGAATTGGCCTTAAATAGCTTCCAACACTTGTTTTGAGGGTGAATGATGCAAGAAACATCTTTTTTCCCAAGTAACAACAGCAAGTGATTATGTGGGGATGTTCCTTTAAAAAAAAAGGTGGACAGAGAAGAGAAGTTGTGTCCAAAATTCTGTTCAGTAGTGTATATACTTCTTCTTCTTCTTCTTCTTTATCTTCTATATCTTCTTCTTCTTCTATATCTTCTTCTTCTTCTTCTTCTATATCTTCTTCTTCTTCTTCTTCATTTTCTTCTTCTTCTTCTATATCTTCTTCTTCTATATCTTCTTCTTCTTCTTCTTCTTCTTCTTCTTCTTCTTCTTCTTCTTCTTCTTCTTCTTCTTCTTCTTCTTCTTCTTCTTCTTCTTCTTCTTCTTCTTCTTCTTCTTCTTCTTCTTCTTCTTCTTCTTCTTCTTCTTCTTCTTCTTCTTCTTCTTCTTCTTCTTCTTCTTCTTCTTCTTCTTCTTCTTCTTCTTCTTCTTCTTCTTCTTCTTCTTCTTCTTCTTCTTCTTCATCATCTTCTTCTTCTTCTTCTTCTTCTTCTTCTTCTTCTTCTTCTTCTTCTTCTTCTTCTTCTTCTTCTTCTTCTTCTTCTTCTTCTTCTTCTTCCTCATCTTCTTCTTCATCTTCTTCCTCATCTTCTTCTTCATCTTCTTCTTCTTCATCTTCTTCTTCTTCTTCTTCTTCTTCTTCTTCTTCTTCTTCTTCTTCTTCTTCTTCTTCTTCTTCTTCTTCTTCTTCTTCTTCTTCTTCTTCTTCTTCATCTTCATCTTCTTCATCATCTTCTTCTTCATCGTCTTCTTCTTCTTCTTCATCTTCATCTTCTTCATCTTCTTCTTCATCTTCTTCATCTTCTTCATCTTCTTCTTCATCTTCTTCATCTTCTTCATCTTCTTCTTCTATATCTTCTTTTTCTATATCCTCTTCTTATTATTATTTTTCTATTTCATCTTCTTCTTTTTCTATATCTTCTTCTTCTTCTATATCGTCTTCTTCTTCTTCACTTATTTCTCTTTTATATATTTTTTTTTAAAGAAATGCAGCTATTTTTGAGCGTAATAAATAGCTGGTGATGCACGCATGTTGGAAGCGCCATTGTATGTGCTCCCTGGCAGTGGAAACACACAGACAGCATGAGGTAAATTCAGCAGCAGCAGCAGCAGCAGGAGGAGGAGGATGATTGTGTGGCAGCAGGCAGTCAATGAGGCAGGCAGCGAGACATAATAGGCTGTGTGGTACCTAGCGGTGGTACCAGGCCATAAATACACAGCATGAGGTTCCAGACAGCGGTCGTGAAGCCCACATCATGTCCAATACACAACTGGGACAACACAGTTTTCAACCCGGACACCTCTAAAAATAATATCACAAAGTATTATTAAAAAGAATATATATTTTTTTTGTTTTTTTTTAAGAAATGCAGCTATTTTTGAGCGTAATAAATAGCTGGTGGCGCACGCATGTTGGAAGCGCCATTGTATGTGCTCCCTGGCAGTGGAAACACACAGACAGCAGGAGGTAAATTCAGCAGCAGGAGGAGGAGGATGAGTGTGTGGCAGCAGGCAGTCAGGTAGGTAGGCAGCGTGACATAATAGCCCTGGTACCTAGCGTTGATACCAGGGCTGTAAATAAACACAACAGGAGGTCCCAGACAGCGGTCGTGCAGCCCACATCGTGTCCAATACACAACTGGGACAACACAGTTTTCAACCCACCTCAGAAAAATTAAACCTTTTTTTTTTTTTTTTTAATGGTTTACTGTTTTTGTTTTTTTACAGCAAATTACACAGATATAGCTATTGTTGGACGTAATAGCTGGTGGCAGAGTGGCAGCAGAAGGTAATTCTGTGTACCCTGGCAGTGGGAAACACAGACAGACAGCAGCAGCAGCAGGAGGAATGGAGGAGTAATAAGAGTACCTATTGTTGGACGTAATAGCTGGTGGCAGAGTGGCAGCAGAAGGTAATTCTGTGTACCCTGGCAGTGGGAAACACAGACAGACAGCAGCAGCAGCAGGAGGAATGGAGGAGTAATGAGAGTAGCTATTGTTGGACGTAATAGCTGGTGGCAGAGTGGCAGCAGCAGAAGGTAAAATCTGTGTACCCTTGGCAGTGGGAAACACAGACAGGCAGCAGCAGCAGCAGGAGGAATGGAGGAGTAGTGTGAGTGTGGCAGCAGGTAGGTAGGCAGCGTGACATAATAGCCCTGGTACCTAGCGTTGATACCAGGGCTGTAAATAAACACAACAGGATGTCCCAGACAGCGGTCGTGCAGCCCACATCGTGTCCAATACACAACTGGGACAACACAGTTTTCAACCCGGGCACCTCAGAAAAATTAAACCTTTTTTTTTTTTAATGGTTTTCTTTTTTTATTTTTTTACAGCAAATTACACAGATATAGCTATTGTTGGACGTAATAGCTGGTGGCAGAGTGGCAGCAGAAGGTAATTCTGTGTACCCTGGCAGTGGGAAACACAGACAGACAGCAGCAGCAGGAGGAATGGAGGAGTAATGAGAGTAGCTATTGTTGGACGTAATAGCTGGTGGCAGAGGGGCAGCAGAAGGTAATTCTGTGTACCCTGGCAGTGGGAAACACAGACAGACAGCAGCAGCAGCAGGAGGAATGGAGGAGTAGTGTGATGTGGCAGCAGGTAGGTAGGCAGCGTGACATAATAGCCCTGGTACCTAGCGTTGATAAAAGGGCTGTAAATAAACACAACAGGAGGTCCCAGACAGCGGTCGTGCAGCCCACATCGTGTCCAATACACAACTGGGACAACACAGTTTTCAACCCGGGCACCTCAGAAAAATTAATTTTTTATTTTTTTTTAATGGTTTACTGGTTTTTTTTTTTTTACAGCAAATTACACAGATATAGCTATTGTTTGACGTAATAGCTGGTGGCAGAGCGGCAGCAGAAGGTAAATCTGTGTACCCTGGCAGTGGGAAACACAGACAGACAGACAGCAGAAGGGCAGTACACAGCAGCCCACTGTAGATGTAAAATGTGTGGCTGCAGGCGACGTAATAGTCAAAGTGAACCAGGCTGGCTTAGTGAGCAGGAGCCAGGAGGTGGTAAAGGGTGGTAAGGCACATTAATGATGGTTCTTCCGGCAGCCAGTTCATGTCCCCCTCTCGCCGACAACAGGGGCCAGGAACTCGCCTTCCACCCACGCCTGGTTCATCTTGAGAAACGTCAGTCTGTCCACAGACTTGTGAGACAGACGTGAGCGTTTCTCGGTGACCACGCCACCAGCTGCGCTCGGACAGCACGCTGGAAGCAGGGCAGGACAGCACTTCCAGGGCGTACTGCGCCAGCTCGCTCCAGATCTCCAGGCGCTTGACCCAATACTCCATGGGATCAACAGGGGCATTGCTGTCAAGCCCGCTGTAGGACCCCATGTAGTCAGCCACCATTCGGGTCAGGCGCTGGCTGTGACCGGACGAGGATGCTGCTGCATGCACCTCCTCTCTAGTCACTGCTGCCGGAGCCTCTACAGTCCTGTAGAGCTCGTTGCTGAGAGACAGCAGGTCTGTGGGGCGCTTGCTGCTGGATGCAGGCACCTGCTGCTGCCTCTGTGCTGGCTGGACAGTGGGGGTGGAAGGCTCGGGGAAGGCTTCCTCCAAGCACTCAACAAGGGCCTGCTGCAAGCTCCTTATTTGTTGCGCTGGGTCTCCTCCTGCAGAAGGCAGGAACTGGCTCAACTTCCCCTTGAGGGGTGGGTCCAACATCATGCTGATCCAGATGTCCTCCCTCTGCTTCATCTGGATCACCCTGGGGTCCTTGCGCAGGCACGTCAGCATGTGCGCTGCCATTGGGAAGAGGCGGGCCACGTGTGCTGGCACATCGACGGCAGTGCTGTCCTCATCCTCCTCCTCTGCTGCCTCATCCTCTCTCCACCCCCGCACCAACTCAGCTGCGCTGTGCTGATCCCCCTCATCAGCAGCAAGGTCAGGGACCTCCACCAAGTCCTCCTCCTCCTCCCCCTCAGAGGTGGACTGTGCAGCTGCTTGCCGCTCCTGCTGGTCCAAGGCTGCCGCTCCCTGTTTCAGCAAAGCATCGAGGGCCCTGTTCAGCAGACAAACCAGGGGCACCCACTCGCAGACCATAGCATGGTCCCTGCTCACCATGTTAGTGGCCTGCAGAAAGGGAGCCAGCACTAAGCACACCTGCTGCATGTGCCTCCAGTCATCATCGGGGATGATGGACGGGATGTTGCTGGTCTTGTCCCTTCTCTGAGCGGCGGAAACAGTGGCCTGGGCAAGGTACTGGTTGACAGCGTGATTCTGTTCAACCAGACGCTCCAACATCGCCAGGGTGGAGTTCCAGCGAGTTGGAACGTCAAGGATCAGCCGATGGCGTGGCAGCTCCAGCTCCTTTTGCACGTCTTCCAGGCTCGCACAGGCTGCAGCCGAGCGCCGGAAGTGACGCACAACGTTCCTTGCCGTTTCCAGCAGTTCGCCCATCCCCTGGTAGGTGCGCAAGAACTTCTGCACCACCAGGTTCAGCACGTGGGCAAGACAGGGGATGTGGGTCAGGTTTCCCCTGCCAATTGCGGCAACCAGATTGGCCCCATTGTCGGCCACCACCTCTCCGACTCTGAGGCCTCTGGTGGTCAGCCAAATCCTCTCCTGCTCCTGGAGTTTGGCCAACACATGGGTTGCCGTCAGTTTGGTCTTCCCAAGGCTGACCAACTGCAGCAGCGCTTGGCAGTGGCGTGGCTTCACGCTGCTGCTGAGGCGGGGGGTTTGGCCAGGTGTGCCGGAGGATGGCAGAGGATCGGAGGAACCTGCTGCAGTTCCCCTGACCCTGCGGGGTGGCACCACCCACTGTGTTGCTGCTGCTGCTGTGCCCGCTGCTGCGCCCATCCTCACCCCCTTCCACCAAGCTGACCCAGTGGACAGTGAAGGACAGGTAGCGGCCTGTCCCGAAGTGGCTGCTCCAGGAGTCCATGGTGATGTGGACCCTTTCACCAACCGCGTGCTCCAGCCCTCGCTCCACATTGGCCATCACAAAGCGGTGCAGTGCAGGAATGGCCTTGCGGGCGAAAAAGTGTCTGCTGGGGAGCTGCCAGTCTGGGGCTGCACAAGCAAGCAGCGCACGCATGTCGCTCCCCTCCTGCACGAGCGTGTACGGCAGGAGTTGGGAGCACATGGCCCGTGCCAGCAAGCCGTTCAGCTGACGCACGCGACGGCTGCTGGGAGGCAGAGCCATAACCACCCCCTGGAAGGACTCGCTCAAAAGGCTCTGGCGTGGCCTTTTGCTGGCACGGGAATCAGCGGACACAGCAGAGGAGGCCACTGAGGACTGGCTGCCAGAACAGGCCTCAGTGTCGGCGGCAGGAGTTGCAGAGGGGGGAGGAGCAGTGCGTTTCCGCACTCCTGCTGGTGCTGCTGGAGGAGCAGGAGGGCGGGTGGCTGCTGTTGCTGCTGCTGCTGCTGAAGGCTGTGCAGTGATAGGTGTGGTGCCACTGCCAGCACCAGATGCCTTCAGCCTCTGGAACTCCTCATGCTGGTGGAAATGTTTCGCAGCAAGGTGGTTGATGAGCGAGCTGGTGCTGAACTTTAAGGGGTCTGCACCTCTGCTCAACTTCCGCTGACAGTGGTTGCAAGTGGCGTACTTGCTGTACACTGTGGGCATGGTGAAAAATCGCCAGATTGGTGACAAAAACAACCCCCTACGGCCTGGAGCCACTGCTGCCTGTCTCCCTGTGGTGGTTGGGGCGGGGGCTTGGGTGCGGCTGGTGGTGGTACTGGCAGATGCTGCTGCTGCTGCTGCTGAGCCTGAGACACCAGCAGGCTGTGGGACCTGCCTACTGCTGCCAATGCTTGCAATGATGCGCCTCCTTGCAAGGCCCACAAGCGCATCCTCCTCCTCCTCCTCAGAGCTGCTGATGATGACATCCCCTGGAGCTGGTGGCACCCAGTCTTTGTCTGTCACCGTGTCATCATCATCATCCCCCTCCTGAAACATGTCCTGCTGGGATGATGACCCCCAAACTCCTCTCCTGATGCATGGATGGGCTGCTTGACTGTCGCCACAGTCTTGCTGTCCAATCCCTCCTCCCCCAAAGTGCCCATCAGCATCTCCTCCTCAAGATCGCCAACAACAGCAGACAATTTACTCATGATGCCTGGGGTCAAAAGACTGCTGAATGACAGGTCGTCGACTGACGGTGAACTGGCCTCCTCCCCAGGCCCTGCTGGGCGGCTGCTGCGAACAGGGGTGGTGGTGGTGGTGGTGGTGAGGGTGGAGGCCTCGGATGCAGAGCTGATGGCGGGCTGCTCATCCTCCGTCATCAGTTGCACCACAGTGTCTGCATCCTTTTCCTCAATGATACGTTTCCGACCCGGCTGGAGGAAAATAGGAGCAGGTACTACACGCTGCTGCTGCTGTGTCTCTGCAGCATGAGTTGCTCCTGCTGGGCGGTGCCCAAGGCGTCCACGGCCAGTGGCTATAGGAGGAATGTTATCCACTGACGCAACTGCTGCTGCTGCTGCGGAACTGTGCATGGTGGCACGGCCGCGGCTTGCCACAATGCTGCTCCCTCTCCTCTTGATTCCCTTGCTGCCCTTCCCCTTGCCCAAACCGCGCTGGCTGCCACTTCCAGACATCTTAGATGTTTTGGGCGTAAACAAAAAAGTTTTTTAAAAGGGCGGGTGAAAAAGTGGGGTACTTTAATGGAGCTGGTTGGTGGGTGAGGTGACACTAATCACTAAGTGATTAGATCGCTAAGTGACTAGTACAGTACTAATACAAAATACAATAATTCAGTAATCAGTATAAGTGTGAACAGTGAACAGTGAGTGTGTCCCCTAGTACACTAACTAGAAAATACAATAATCAGTAGTAATCAGATTAAGTAGAAGGAAATAGAGTGTGTGTGTGTACGGAGTGCACGCACACACGCAGCGCAGGAGCTAGCCTATGAACAGTGACTGAGTGTCCCTAGTAGTAAGTAGTTAGTAAGTACAACTAGAAATTACAATAATCAATAGTAATCAGAAGGAAATAGAGTGTGTGTACTGTGCACGCACACACGCAGGAGCTATGAACAAACAGTGACAGTGAGTGTCCTAGTACAGTTACTACAAAATACAATCACTCAGTAGTAAAGGTAGGACAGCAGAAACACTGGTATAATAAACTAACAGAGGACAGTCACAGGAGGACAGCTGCCCACACAGGCAAGGCCCTGAGGCCTAAAGCAGTGTAAGCTTGCCTGCAGCAGCTGTGTCTGTCTCTATGTAACACACAAGCTACTAACTAAAATACAATGTCTATCTAACTAACAACAATATAGGTGTGTATAGGAGGTGTATGTGAGCAAAAACGCTAGGTAGTTGACCACAATAAAGCTCTTGCTAAGCCAAAGCACAAAGGAGCAGATCTCTCTCTGTACAAAGTCAGGCAAGGACGGAAAAACCTAACATGGCGGCCGCTATTTATAGGGTAGGGGCTGGCCAGGGTCCCCCTCTGTGATTGGCTGCCGTCAGAGGGCCTGGGAGCCCTCTGGTTGGCTCTAAGGACATCAATCTGGGCTATGACGCTATTCGAGCTTGGTATTCGAGCTCGAATAGCGCTGTTAGCTCGAATAGTGAATGGGCTATTCGAGTTCACTCGAATAGCCCATTCGAGTAGCTGCAGCTATTCGAGCTCGGTATTCGAGCTCGAATAGCTGAAAAAAGAGCTCGAATATTCGAGCTGCTCGAATATTCGAGCTCTGCTGAGCACCACTGGTGGGCTGTATCCATCCCACTTGCACTGTAAATCCTGCCCACCACCAATAGAGATTCCTCTTCTCCCCCCCCCCTCCCCCCCATCTCTCCCTGCAGAGTTGCGGGCAGGGGGTTAAAACTCACCTGATTCCAACGTCACATCTCCATGGCAACATGGCATCATGTGACACACACTGTCAGGACGTGCCAGCATATTACACGCTGGCAGCTAGCATGTAATATGCTGGCATGTCCTGAGGGCATGTCACGTGATGTTCTGTGGCCATGGAGAACAGTTGCAGGAAGCGGTGAGTGGGTGAGTTTTAACCCTCCATATTCTTACACTCTGCGGGGAGAGAGCAGAGGGAGAAGGGGAGAAATTTTAGGAATGCAGTCCGCAGCATGTGGCGTGGGCCGCGCAAAGTTTGCCCAGCCCTGCCCTAAGCCAAGTATGCTGTGGCTCCCCTTTTATGTGCAGCAGCACCCCTCCCTTTACATGGGCATCCTCTCTTCCATGTGTATCATCTATGTAACGAGTCCCTATTATGTACAGCTCCCTTTGGCATTCGTTCTCTTTTTTCATGAGTTGTTCTCCATTTTCAGCCTTTTCATGCATATGTAGCAGTTGAGCTGCTGCGCCCAATTGCCATCTGGAGTCGGGAAGGATTTTTTTCCCTTTTTGGGCTAATTGGACCATGCCTTGTAAGGATTTTTTGTCTTCCTCTGGATTAACAGGGATTTGTGAGGGAGCAGGCTGGCGTTGTACTTTGTTTTATGGTTGAACTCAATGAACATATGTCTTTTTTCAACCCAGATAACTATGTAAGGCCCGGGCCTTTGTTGCCTTTCCAGAAATCCTTTCCAGAAATCTGTCCCTGGGTGGAGTTACATGTTAAAGTGTCTCTGAAAGGGATAAGGAGGCTGACATGTTTTTGTTTTGTTTTTAAATATAATCTTTACCAGGGGCGGACTGACCATTCGAGCACTCGGGCATGGACCGAGGGCCCGTGGTCAGGGGGGGGCCCACCAGACAACCCTGGGCAGGAGGGGAAGCAGCCAGTGAAAGGGAGCTATGGGAACAGCGGGGAAGGGAGGAAGTTCCCCCCCCCTTCCCTCACCTTGGGGCCCCCCTTCCTGGCTCTCCCCTCCGGAATACTGAAGTGGCGCACTGTCGTACAGCGGCTGACAGCGGGCGGAGACTTACCGCTGCTACAGCCGGCTGAGGGAGCTGTGATCTGTGCTCCGCAAGTCTGGTCTTGAGTAGATCAGACTTGCGGCGCACAGATCACAGCTTTCTCCGGTGGCTGGACACCGGTAAGACTCTGCCCGCTGTCAGCCGCTGTACGACAGTGCGACACTTCAGTATTCTGGAGGGGACAGCCAGGATGGGGGGCCGCAAGGTGAGGGAAGGGGGGGAAACTTCCCCCCTTCCCCACGCTCTGCACACCGCTGCCTTTCACTGGCTGCCTCCCCTCCTGGGGACACCTGGCTACATATACTGGGGACACCTATACACCTAACTACATATACTGGGGACACCTATACACCTGGCTATACTGGGGGAAGCTATACACCTGGCTATGTATACTGGGGACACCTATACACCTGGCTATACTGGGGGCAGCTATACACCTGGCTACATATACTGTGGACACCTATACACCTGGCTATACTGGGGGCAGCTATACACCTGGCTACATATACTGGGGACACCTATACACCTGGCTATACTGGGGCAGCTATACACCTGGCTACATATACTGTGGACACCTATACACCTGGCTATACTGGGGACACCTATCCACCTGGCTACATATACTGGGGACACCCATAGACCTGGCTATACTGGGAACCCCTATACACCTAGCTACATATACTGGGAACACCTATAAACCTGGCTATCTATACAGAAGACACCTATAGGCCTGGCTACCTATTCTGGAGACACCTGTAGACCTGGCTACCTATACTGGGGGCACCCATAGATCTGGCTACCTATTCTTGGGAAACCTATAATCCTGGCTATCTATTCTGGGGACACCTATAATCCTGGCTACCTATTCTGGGGACACCTATAGACCTGGCTACTTATACTGAGGACACCTATAGACCTGGATACCTGCACTGGGAAAACCTAGGTTACTTCCACTGGGGATACCTTTTGACCTGGTTACCTATACTGGGGGCACCTACTTTCTGGGAACTGTTGCCAGATTAACTATTTTTGGGGAACTGCTGCTGCCAGTGTATTTTGCGAAACAGCTGCCAGATGATGTGTATTTTTAGGGAACCGCTGCCAGATTGTGTATAATGGGGGAACCGCTGCTTCCAGATTATGTGTATTTTGGGGAACCACTGCTGCCAGATTACATGTATTTTGGGTGATCCGCTGCCAGATCACGCATATTTTGGGGAGCCGCTGCTAAATTATGTGTATTTGGGGGAACCACTGCTGCCAGATTACGTCTATTTTGGGGGAACGACTGCCATATTATCTGTATCTTGGAGGAACCTCTGCCAAATTGCATGGATTTTTGGTGAAATGCTTTCAGATTACATGTATTTTGGGGGGAAACACTATGGCAGAGTTCAAACTTCCCTGGCAGACCTTTTACACCACTGCCAAGGTCATGTATATTTTGCCCTACCCATGACCACGCCCACATTCTGTTGTGTGACCACACCCATTTTTTGGCACGGCGCAGGGGTTTTTATCATTATAAAATATCTGTTGTCAGTAAATTATTATATCTTAGCCTGTAAAAAAAGAATGTGAAAGGTGGGAAACACTGGTATGGGGGGCCCCATAATCTCCTATTGCCTGGGGGCCCCATGAGTTGTCAGTCCGCCCCTGATCTTTACCAGTCTCCTGGAACTCTTGCTGATCATTTTGGCTTAAGTATTGTATGAATTACACACAAGCATGTGATTAGCATGGTCATAGTCAGAGAACCTGATTTGCATGCTGCATGTTTCTCTCATTACACGGTTACTTTTAAGTGTTTCTATAAGGATAAAAATTGTGACCATGCTAACAGTGTTGTTCAAGTGCTGCCACCCTTGGGTACCTGCATGCCCTGTTTCTGCTGTTAGTTGCCCCCAAGTGTGTTTATCCTAGCCCCTTTGTATACAAGTCCTGCTTAAACCATTAGACAGTTTACACACATACAGTACACAGCAATAAACAGGGACCACACTTCTTTAGTGCAGAATTGCATATGTATTACTACATATAAATTTCTACCTTTTTGATGCTTTTTGTTTTTTGTGTGTCTTTACTAACAATTGCATGCATTTTTGCTTGTGCCAGTTTCAAATTTTTGCTAATCTGCCTGGATACTGGGTACTACAAGGCAAGTTCCTGTTTTCATCAATTCTTGTGGGTTTTAGTGAGAAGAGAAAGCCCCCAAACCAATTTCCAAACTCACCAGCCTTAAGTGCTGGTGGGTACCTAAAGGGAACCTAAACTGAACTGAAAAAAAGTTTTACTTACCTGGAGCCTTTACCAGACCCCTGCAGCCTCCCTGTGCCCTTGCCATCCTGGAACGATCCTCCGGTCCCCGTGGCTGAGTTTCGATTTTGGCGACTGCGCCTGCATGGTCCTGGCTACATGCGTCCTCGATCACGCCACCGATGGCGGGAGCATACTGCACATGCGCAGGACACTCCCGGAGCGGGATTGAGGACGTGCATGGCCAGAGACTGACCCTGTCGCCGCAATCGATACTCAGCCACTGCAGGGGACCGGAGGATTGTTCCAGTATGGCGCGGGTGCAGTGGGTTGTCAGAAGTCCCAGGTAGGTGAATTTTTTTTTTTGTTCAGTTTAGGTTCCCTTTTAATCAGGCAATGATAACATTGCCTGATCCAATTAAAGTTGGTACTCTGCAAAGTGTTAAAAAAACTGCTTGGGCTATTTTTCAATAGCGAGTTCTTTACACCATAAACATAGTTACATAGTTAGTTTGGTTGAAAAAAGACATTCGTCCAACCAGAGAAAAAAAATAAATAAATAAATAAAAATAAAACATCATCCTGTACCTAAAATAAAAATTGTCAGAGGTAGGCGCTCCCAGTGCGACCCACACCTTTTTACCCTGCTTCCAAGCAGTGATCTATCTAAAAGCACAATGACAGACTAATATAATATACAATAGTTGACCAGAGACAAACCAGGCTATCTGCACACCACAGTCCTGAATATAAATCATGTAAGTCCACTAAATGCTGCTCCAATCTGTAAAGGCTTAATATAGTCCCAAAAAGGAACTTCACATGCAGTATATCAAATTCCACTTGTGACATCAGCAGTCAGGATAGGTTCACAGTTCCTCAGCTACTAGTGAGAATCTTGCCATACAATGAAAGGACAGCGTTCACCACACCCTAGTGAGATACACTCACCAGATGCTGTGACCTGCTAGTAGGTCAAATGGAGCCTTGGGACAGTCAACCGGTCGTCCCTCACCACTCTGGCAACTCCTGGGTACTCCAATCCATTGTAAATCTTCCCCGGCAACAATACCTCAATAAAAAGGCTCTACATAGCGTAATACTGTCTCTTTAATAAAATATATATAAAAACATATTGCACCTACAGATTCCACATTAATTAAACAGTGTAGAGTTTTTTCCACGGGCTCTCCCCCGACAGGATGGCCGGCTGGCACAGGTATCCCTCAGCTCTCGGTGGACTTCCGACCGCCTCGCGCTCAGTCAACTCCATCCGCCTCCAGCACTAAGGGTCCCGCCGTCGCCTCATGTCTTCCTGCTGTCTTTAGCGTTAGGCCCCGATTGGAGTACCCAGGAGTTGCCAGAGTGGTGAGGGACGACCGGTTGACTGTCCCAAGGCTCCATTTGACCTACTAGCAGGTCGCAACATCTGGTGAGTGTATCTCACTAGGGTATGGTGAAGGCTGTCCTTTCATTGTATGGCAAGATTCTCACTAGTAGCTGAGGAACTGTGAACCTATCCTGACTGCTGATGTCACAAGTGGAATTTGATATACTGCATGTGAAGTTCTTTTTTGGAACTATATTAAGCCTTTATAGATTGGAGCAGCATATAGTGGACTTATATGATTTATATTCAGGACTGTGGTGTGCAGATAGCCTGGTTTGTCTCTTGTCAACTATTGTATATTATATTAGTCTGTCATTGTGCTTTTAGATAGATCACTGCTTGGAAGCAGGGTAAAAAGGTGTGGGTCACACTGGGCGTGCCTACCTCTGACAATTCTTATTTTCTAAAAAAATCAGAGGGGCGATCGAGTGTGGAATTTTGCATTGTGTCTGCACATATCCCAGTTGATCCAGGGGAAGTCAAAAAACCTTACAAGGCCTGGGCCAATTAGCCTTAAAGAGGAACTATAACGTGAAAATGTCCCCTGGGGGGGTACTCACCTCGGGTGGGGGAAGCCTCAGGATCCTAATGAGGCTTCCCACGCCGTCCTCCGTCCCACGGGGGTCTCGCTGCAGCCCTCCGTACAGTGGTGACGTCATTATTTACCTTTCCGGCTCCAGCGCAGGCGCTCTGACGGCTGTCGGCTCCGAAGTAGGCGGAAATACCCGATCGCCGTCGGGTCCGCTCTACTGCGCAGGCGCAAGTCTTCAGCGCCTGCGCAGTAGAGCGGACCCGACTGAGATCGGGTATTTCCTTCTACTTCGGAGCCAACAGCAGCCACAGCGCCCCCGCTGGAGCCTGCAAAGGTAAATATTGAAGTCACAGTCGGGTCTGTCGAGGGCTGCAGCGAGACCCCCGTGGGACAGAGGACGGCGTGGGAAGCCTCATTAGGATCCCGAGGCTTCCCCCACCCGAGGTGCGTACCCCCCAGGGGCGTTTTTTAATGTTACAGAGTCTCTTTAAAAGGGAAAAATTCCTTCCTGACTCCAGATGGCAGTCAGATAAATCCCTGGATCAACTATTCTGGGAATTACCTAAAAATTATAGCCATGGATGCCCTTCAATGCAAGGAAAGCATCCAAGCCCTCTTTAAATGCAGATATAGAGTTTGCCATAACTACTTCCTGAGGTAAGATGTTCCAGATTTTAACCTCTCACTGTGAAGGACCCCTTTCTGAATAGGTGGCAAAACTGTTTTTCTCCACCTGCAAATCATGTCCCCTTGTCCGTCGTACAACCCTAGGGACAAAAAGCTCCATCTGCCAAGCTTTTGTATTACCCTCTTATGTACTTATACATATTAATCAGGTCACGTCTCAGTCGCCTTTTTTCCAAGCTAAATAAGCCCAGTTTGTCCAACCTTTCTTGGTAAGTGAGATCTTCCATGCCTCTGATTAATTTAGTTGCCCGTCTTTTTACCTGCTTCAGAAGGTCAATGTCCTTTCTATAATGTGGTGGCCGAAACTGTATTCCATACTCTAGATGTGGCCTCACAAGTGATTTATACAGAGGGAGTAGTATACTAGAATCTCGAGATATTATTTCCATTTTTATGTATCCCAGAATTCTATTTGCTTTAGCTACCGCTGCTTGGCATTGTATGCGATTACCTAACTTATCAACCAGTATTCCTTCTCCAAAGCTGATGTTCCCAACTGTATGCCATTTATTTTATATGATGCTCTACCATTGGTACATCCAAGATGCATGACTTTACATTTATCAACATTAAATTTCATCTTCCACGTGCCTGCCAGGCATGGTCAGAAGAGCCCATTTCCGATTCCGCAGTTATTCCGCATACTGTCAGAACGAAGTTCTGCTACCGCTGCATTCCGACGTAATTCCGATACATTCCGGCGGAATTCTGCGTAATTCCGCCGGGTACATTTTCCGTGATTTTTAAATGGATTTCCGTAAGTTTCGGAGGAATTACTCAGTCGCTCATTTGAAACATCGTTTTTGTATCTGAAATTTAAGATGATCATCAATACTATTGATAATAGTCTATTGTTCATAAAGTTGATTTGTACTTTTTAAATTTGGCTAAAAAAAGGTACTTTTGTTTTTTGCGGAAATCCGTTTCTTTTGTAATGCGGAGTGATTGGGTGGCGCCCAGGCGGAAGTTCGCAGATGTCACTTCCAGCCAGGAGTCCCTGAGTGCATGTGGACGGCGATAGTGAAGAGAGTCACCAGGACAGGAGGAGTGACGTCAGCATCAGCAAGCATTTGCAAGTAATTTCACCAGCTGATCATGATTGGTCAACTAATTCCGCATCTCCTGATTGGTCAAAAAATTCTGATTCCGAATTCACGGTATTCCGCATATTCCGACTACCATTTTGTAATTTATGCGTTCCGCGGTACAATGCGGAACACCCAATTCCGGTGGAATTTTGGAAAATTAGCTTCCGCGGAATTCGGAAGCTCATGCTTGGTGCCTGCCCATATTGCCATGTTGTCAAGGTCCTGTTGTAATATGTCACTATCCATCTTTGTGTTAATAATTCTGCATAATTTTGTATAATCAGCAAATATGGCTACACTACTCTGTATTCCGTCTACTAGATCATTAATACATAAACTGAAAAGAATAGGACCAAGTACTGACCCCTGTGGTACTCCACTGATAACATTTTCCCATTTAGAGTATGCTCCGTTTACCACCACTCTTTGCCTTCTATCCTTTAACCAGTTCTCTATCCACATACACACATTTTCTCCTAGTCCCTGTATCCTCAGCTTTTGTACCAGGCTATTGTGGGGAACAGTGTCAAAGCATTTGCAAATTTTAAGTACACTACATCTATAGCTTTCCCAAGATCTACATTTTCATTCAACACTTCATAAAAGCTGAGCATGTTGGTGAGACAGGACCAGTCTTTAGTAAAACCATGTTGTCGAACTGAAATAAGATTATTCTGCGCTACATAATTTTGTACAGCATTTTGTACAGCATCCCGTAGGATACCTTCTAACAGTTTACACACAACTGATGTTAAGCTTACTGGACTATAGTTTCCTGGCTCTGATTTTTATTTTTGTTCCCTTCTTGAATAAGGGGAAAACATCAGTTGTAAACCAGTCATAAGAAACTGACCCACTTGAAAGAGAATCACAGACAATAAGATAAAGTGGCTTCCTTTTCATGCTGCTAGGAAGCAATGCTTCCTGTTAGACATGAGCGTTGGTTTAGGGAGGATTTTTAATGGCTGATAAGCTAAACCAATTGGGAGTTTCAGTGAGAATCTCGAAGATTCTCCTAGAATAATATAGCACAGGAGAGCCAGCAAGAAGTCTCATGTGCTCTCAGTGGCTAGTGGCGGGGCGGCAAGTGGTAGCCATGGTACAAAGGATGCTCATCAGAAGAATGGCGCTGCGGGGACAGGGAGGGAAGGGCTTGGTTGTGCCTGGCAACAGAACGACAACCTGTGGCGCTGTAACCAGTTTTAACCCCCAACTGAAGGAGAACTCCACAAACACCAATGCAGGTTGTAAAATTCAAAAATCTTTATTAAAAAAAAATAAAAATACAATTTCTACTCCATGTAACCAATGAAAATCAGACAATAAACATTTCTAAATATCACAGTCTTCTGAATATCTTCTTTTTCTTGCTACTGGATGTACTTCTGTGAACTAGAAAGAAGATTAGTTAAATTCAAGTCATCACCCTCCCACCTGGCAAGTATCCACCCAAAGAAGACCACCCGCTGTACTGTTAGTTATATGGAATAAAATTGTGCCTTGCTTGGATTAGATAAAACTCCAAGTAATACTTTGTAAAAGGTACGTTTAGTCCAGAAATGTACAACAATGTGGTTATATAGATATCAACTTCTACTTTTGCTGATCAGCAAAAGTCTTTTACACAACCAATAGTAATTAGAGTACTCTCACTTTTTATTCCAGGATGGATAAGCAAATCTGGCTATTTTACTTGTGCAATATCTCAGCCAAGTTTTTATGAATGTAAGAAAAATAAATAAATAAATGGAAATAAATAAATAAATTAGTTAGTTAATAAGTTAATGATAAAAAAAAATAGATTGGTTAGAGAATTAATGAATATTTAGTAAATTAATAGTGTTACTTGAATTAGATAAATATAATAAAAAAAAACGGAACCAACAAAATAAAACTAATGACTCCGTCACTGGTTTTTGTAGGCAAAACTATCCATCAGACTCGTTCCCAAAATAAAGGAAAGCTAAAAAAAAAAAAAGAATAATAATACCAATTAAAAAAACAATTCTTCTTAGATCCAAAATCTGTCGCTCATATATTTAATCAATTCTGTTCTTTTGCAGGATCAGTCTACTATCAGAATACATTAATATTAATAGAGATGTAGTGAACTGTTTGCCCGGCGAACATCTCTGGAGGTTTTACTACTTCCGAGTCGCTTTGACCCGGAGTAGTACGCCTGCGCTGCCCGGCGGAGCGCGTCCTAGATTGCGCTCCTGTTGCCGGGCACTCTCTGCACTCTCTGCACATGCACAGAAATTGTCCGGCAACAGAAGCGCGATTGAGGATGCACTCTGCCGGGCAGCGCAGGTGTACAACTCCGGGTCAGAGCGACCCGGAAGTAGTAAAACCCCCATAGATTCAGAGATGTTCGCCGGAGAACGGTTCGAGAACCGTTCGCCACATCTCTATCTATTAACAGGTAATTATTCCACATTATCCATTACTGCTGGTAAGTCATCATATTAACTATTTCTCCTTTCTTTTTCAGGAACCCAGCTGGACGACTCTACTCAAAGGTAAGTATTTCTCAAGTATAACTTCGCACTGTCTTGTGCACAACACAGAAAATAAAATTGCTCTTTGCATTTTTTTTTTAAGTCAGTTGGCTATAAAGGAAAATAACAGGCCTATAGCGGACAGGGCACTGGATTATTTTATTAAGCAGTTACGCCTTAGTCTCAAAATGACTATTTCATGGTCCCATTACTAGTATATAGGTGATAAGCAGTTTTTATAACTTCAGTACAGAAAAGAACAGAAAAAACTTTCTTTCATTTCCGCAACAGTTCAGGAAAAATTGTAAAAATAAAAATAAAGATAATAATCATAGAACTTAGGGACTGTCAGTCTCAATTCTCAGCCTCACCAATACTATACTTCAATAGTTAGGGACATCACCATAGTCATTTCATTATAGTCAAAATGTTCAAGCATCTTTCTGGTCACAAGCTGATTTATCACAATAATAATCATATTTCATATGTGTCAGCTTTAAAGGCTTCTTTCCCAGCACCTCTGTATTATCAATCACTGGCTATACATTTGACTGGCTCTTTTGCATCTGCCCGAAATCTCTCTCTCTCCGCTTCCTCCCTCCCTGTCAGCTTTGATGGACTGATGGCTGTCTGTGGAGGATTGAAAAATCATCTTAGCACATTACTTTTCTCCCAAAATGTAAGCTGCCAAAGTGTCTGGCCTGCTTCTCCTCAGCTGTGCCAGATGCGTCCTTCCTCTTCCCCTGTCCACTCCAACTGCGCCACCTCAGTCCCTCAGAGAGCCGTTATTCCCTAACAGCTCCCCTGCGCGCATCTGGTTGCTTAGCAACCTTCCCTCTCTCGCGCAAATCAGCGCGAGCAGCTCTATGCATTAGAGCCTTTCCCGCCACGTCCTGGTCACCTTGGCAACCGGGAGGAGTGCATGCGTCAATAAATACGTGTGCACTCGCTCCTTTCCTCCGCATAGCCATCAGCCCTGCCTACCGAACACGGCAGCAGCCATAACAGATAAGGGCAAAATGCCCTTACTTCAAAAACCTGTGTCAGCAGAACCTCTATTTAAAGCTGCTGACCAGGTAATAACATAAAAATTAAAAAAAAAAATCCCCCTCTTTCTACCTGCTACAATTCCCCCCTTCTTTGAACATTGTAGTCCTCTACAATTATACACTAACATCATACATCAATACCAAAGGAATTCTTCTTGCAGATACCTATCAGGAAATTTTTCTTGGTTAGTTCAAGTAGATTTCCACCCCTTCCTCATTAATGTCTACTGAATCCTCCTCAGTCAAAGCAGGGTTTACCTCTTCCTGTTAAAAATTTGGGATTCTCTCTGAAGAATCATAAGCGGCATTGGACCGGAAGACAAAGCCACAGTCATCAGCCAAAACCTCTGGGATGGAACACCTAGCATTCCTTGGCGGAGCCCACCATACTTCCGCAATTTCCTCCACCTGAGGCATACCAATTTCACATAGAGCTGTCTCCTTATCCTTTGGCGAATCAGTAGCATTTTCTGCAGGAGACTTATGTAACTTAAGCAAGGAGCGATGGATATGCTTAATTACTCTTGTCCCATTGTTCCTCTGTATCTCATATACAGGTATACCTTGAAATGGCTATTTCCTGACAATCCATAACTCAGGTTGCAAAACTGACAATAACTTTCCTCTTTGATCCATCCATTGTCTTTTTAATACCAACTCCTGCTTTTCTATTCAACCTTCTTTAGTGATTCGTCACCCAGGTATCAGAAGTATGTCTTTTGGATTCTGTTAGAACACCAAACTGCAATTCCGCAAACTTGGTAAAGCGATATATCATGACTAAAAGACAACCATATCCATCTTGAAGGATGATTTGTCCACTAAAGCATCAGACAATTGCATCTTCAAATAAGCTTTCTGTAAATGCTCATTCATCACCTGAAGCGTTTCCATCCAACACTGTCCTTTCTTTTTCCTCCTGTATCGCTGAGGCGGTGGTTCTAAACTTTCAGATTCTTCTTTATTAAATGTCAGAGCATTTTCACTCAATTCAGAACTATACCCATTTTGAATTTGAACCGCAGTTTTCTGTGGTATTAACACCTTTTCTTCTTTACGGCTAACATCAGACTCAGGCCACTTTACTTCATCATGGATCTCAATTGGAGAAACAATGGTAGGCTCCAATTCAGGCCCTGTTTCTACTCTACTTATCTGGTCATCTGGAGAGGTCCTGGCCAGGTAATCGAGATCTTCCTCTTTGAAGGATTGTTCAGAGTACTTAGCATTTATGAGTTCTTCGATAAGCCGAGGGGTTTTCGATAAACCATATCTTTTTCGACTACGTCTGTGTCGGTGAGGCTTAGGCATTAAATTCCAGTAATCTTCCCAGTCCTTCCTTGAAATAGTGTCTGTTTCTTTTCTCAGTTCACATATTTTAATTTTCTGTGTACTTGAGTCTTTTACAGTTTCCTTTTGTGCATAGATAATTGGCTTATCCTGAATTTGCTTCTCCTTTTTGCCTCCGGTAGCTCTAGGTTCCCTCACCTTACCGGATTGCGTATCAAATGAAACTGGATCACACCT